>NW_010546784.1:46324-63106 GCF_000687285.1 Phaethon lepturus
TTCCTGCTGCATTACATGGACTGTGAGGTGACAACCTCATTGGTAGTTGAGGAAAGGATGTGACCCCTGGATAGAAATAACTGTCTTTGGATGTCATGAGAAAGAGTTGATGAAATTGAAAGCTTTAGCTTGGTTTGACTGTGGTTTTTGCCATGTCAGCAGACCACCAAATGCATTTTCCTGTGCAAGGTTGTCTTGCTGCTCTTGTTCTAACATGCTGAATTTCCTAAGTAGCATGAAAACTCTTGCAGACTATTATAAATAGAAAGCTTGTTACAGGCATTAACCAGTTAATGTACCACTTTAGGAAGGACAAGGTAACTTTTTATAAACCAAAATATTACCGTTGTTAAGGAAGGCAGCCGTCCAAAGCAGCTTAAAAGGGGATTTAAACTATGTCACAGGACATAAACACTGGACATTAAAGGTGTCGTCAAACTGCCTTTTGCAGCATTCACTGTCTTTTGATCTCCTTTGTTTTCAGTCTTTCTACATAGCTGTGTTGTGCTCAGATTCTCTTAAGAAGTTTAGTAATATATATCTCTTTTAAAAGCCATGTTGATAGTTGCATTATTTTGTTGTTTTTTTAAATTGTTTGTAATGGGACAGTCTTGCAGAGCTTTCAGGATAACTGGTAAGAAGTCAGGCTCAATGGATATATCCAGTGTGTGTGTATATACCTTTAGACAGATGTGAACTCTGAAGTGTAGAACTTGAGGGAAAAAAAACCCCACAAAACCACCAACAACAGAAACCAACCACCAAATAGGGAAAACTGAAGAGGATCAATAGCAATGCATGCTAAGAAGTGAATGATGATGCACAAGTGCCTGGAGATTCCTCACACTGCTGATTTAGAAAGAAAAAGCATATTGTGTCTGAGCTGGCATTCAGAGTACAGTTTAACTCTGATGGAGAGATAAGTAACGTATAGCACAGAAATAAACTTCCTTCTTCAGATTATTTGTTCTATTTATGTCCCTAGTGAAAAAGTATCTTTTTAAACAGAGCTCTTAGGTAAAGGCATATGTTTGCTTCATGTTCTCCTAAAGGTATGGAATTTTATTTAACAACTATTAAACCCCAGAATTCTAAAACTTTTTTTTCTCCTGATAACAAAGAAGCTCTTACTACACTTAAGGATAAAAGGAGTCAAGGCAAGCATATATGTGGTATTGTGGGGCTTGACAAATAGGTGGATGATGCTCTCCTGCTGCAGTTTGCTGTGAATCAAGTCAACCTAAAAAAGAAAAAGATGTGCAACTTCATTTTTTGCTTTAGCAATATGGCTGAGAAAAAGCATAAAAGGGGGTCCCGGTTTATTTCTTGTCGTAACACATCTAAAACTGAATATGCAGTTATCTGACTCAAATGGAAAAGATTCTGTTAATTTAAAAATGGTTGTATTGGAAATGTGAAAGAATGAAGAATATAAGAACTGAATTCAGAATTCTTACAGTTTCTCAAAGGCCCGTTTGCCCTTCCAAACTGATGGGTAGGCTTTTACATTAGATTACTGCTATCGAAACTGTTGCAAGCACGATAAAACCAGCTAATAAACCTGTAGCTATCTAAATGCAGATATGAGAGGCCCAATATATCATTAGATTTTCCCATTTCTGAATTGAGAACTCTCTACCTGCCAATGTGGGCTTGCCTGAGAAGTCAGGATGAGTTGTATGTGCCCTGTGTCTCCTCCTAGAACCTGCATAAAGTTTTCTTCACTTCCTCCATCTTAGAGACAAAACTAGAAGACTTCCTCCCTAAAATACAAGTGTTGTCTTTAGGTTCATAATGAAAACATTAAGGGTGGATTGCCATTTGAAAATTAATACAGTGAAGCTTGGAATAACGTACAAGTATGCCTCAGTTTATCCAGTGCCTGGCTTAAATCGATGAGCCAGACTTTTTAAGCATCTTGCTATCACTGAAGCTTTGTTTTTAGCTGAGAGAAGACTGTTGAACTCTGGGGTCAAAGTGGCAAGTAGAAGGAGTCAGTAGCGTGGCCAGAATTTCAGGATAGGAAGAAAACAGTTGCATGTATTTTTCTTTCCCTTTTTCCCCCACAGGTATTTGGACAGAATTACACTTTTCAAGATGTGAGAAATTTGTAATGTTCGGGATATGATAAAGGCCTCTTGAGGGTTTTGGTATGATGATACATTTGTGGACCTTACTGGTCAGAGTATGGGTGAATTATGGTCTCCTGTGACAAACACAAGTGGAAGAAGCCTTCAAAAAGAGTGTTCCAGCTGTGGTATCTCTGGTTGTCAGAATAGGTTAAATTTATGCATGGCTGGAAACATCAGGGAGCTCTCAACAGGAGCATCCATGGTGGAAAAAGCAAAGGAGCAGAATTTTTGTTACCCATCAACATATAGAATGTGATGTCAACCTGTTGTGCAGGTGAACAGTGATTAGCAAAACTGGGCTTTGGGCTTTTCAGGGAGAAATGGCTGCTTATGTAGTGACAGGTGAACACTAGAGAGAAAGGAGAGTCTGGCAAGCAAAATAGAGAGCACTTAGGGGTGAGAAGAGTGGAAGATGGAGCCAGGAGGGTGAGGGTTGCAGAAGCCCAGGAGGAAGCGGGGAAGCATTTCCCTAAAATGTGCAATGGCAAATAAAATGTTTTACTCGACTTGTGTTGGCAATATTTCTGAACAGCATAATGGATGAAATCTGTGACATAACACAATTGCTTTTATTCTCTTCTGGTCTTCCAAATAGTCACTTATTTGCCACTCAGCCTTTCTTAGTCCTGTCGTTCAATTTGTAATGATTTTAGCTAATAGTAAGCATTCTGTGTTGTCTTACTGAGAATTTTTTGAAGCCTTCAGTTATAAAGGTGGCATTATGTGTGGAAGGGTTGAAAAGCATCAGAACACTGTGTGTTTTTTTTTTCCTTGTGTACTTTTCATAATTGTGTGCATATGCTCTTGTCATGCATCAGTAGATGCAGTGTCTCTTTAGGGGCTGTAAGGTTGGATGGTCCTTGTGCAAATATGTTCAAGAGAAATGCGTGAATATTTTAAAGTACTGTTTCTTACAGCTTTGAATTTTGTATGTCGAGAAGCTTCTCTTCTGTACACATGTGGTCATAACTGCTTTTTCTCACAGTCCACTCCCAAGTCTGTTAAGGGCAGCACCAAGAAGGAGGGATCAAAAAGGAAAATCAACATGAGTGGGTACATCTTATTTAGCAGCGAGATGAGAGCTGTGATTAAAGCTCAGCATCCAGACTACTCCTTTGGAGAACTCAGCAGGCTTGTAGGAACTGAATGGAGAAACTTGGAAGCAACAAAGAAAGCAGAATATGAAGGTAAATACAAACTAAGATGATAAACTCTTCTGCCTTTTTTCTTTTGCAACGTGTTCATTACTGTTATTCAGATGACAAGTTTAATAAAAGAAGATATTTCTGTTTGTATTCTGGACATACCTTAAAGAGAAGCTCATACTGAGAGTTGACTGAAGAGGAGCAAGGAGCATGTTTAAGTTATGTAGTGCACAACTGATAATTTAAATGTCTTTGCCACAAGTAACCAAGTGAACAAAGATGAAGCAAACAGGGACAAATTAGAAGTAAAGGGGCATGAAGCCCCTGGGCTGGAAGTCAGTTGGAAAAATGGTTTGTGAAACTTTAAAGGAGGACTGGGGGGAATTTTGGACAAGAAGCTCTTCAGAGCTGTAGTGGCAGGTAAGAAGACTTCAGTGCAGTGGGAAAAAGTTCTTTGTTTAACAGTGCTTAGAGTCCTAAATAGCTTTGGTAGAATAAAATGAAGGATATGGAATCTGTTATGATACTGTAAATATGACCTGTTGTTCAGTCTCAGTATTAATCAACTGTTGTGACTGATTTTGTTGAGAGATTTCATATCCTGAAGTAAGCCTAGGAATATTTCATAGGCATAAGATACTTTAGACCTTTCTCTCTTTCTTCTCCTTTCTTTCTTTCTTTCTTTCTTTCTTTCTTTCTTTCTCTCCTTCCTACTGATATTGGTCATTGTGTTTCAACTTTACTGGAATAAAATTAAATACAATTTTATTGTATCCTTAACAGCAAGCCCTTACCCAAGCCACGTATCTTGGCTTAACGTCCATAGTTACTACTCTAGTTAATAATGTGTCAACAATTCCGATATAAAACACTTTTTTTTTTTTAATCAACCTGCAGTTTTATTGGAAGAAAATGCTACTTTGGATAGGAACGTTTCAACACCTAGAAAGTTATTGCCCAATTAAGTTATAACTTTTGCTTTTTAAAAAATGAGATTTGATAGGTTTTCTGCATACTCATAACTTAAAGGCAGCTTTGCTCTTCAAACTAGAAGTTTGCATGCTATCACTTTCCACTCTCAGCTGTCACAGTCTTTTCCAAATTCGCAGTAGTACTTCTTTGCAGTTCCGCAGAGTAATATAGCACCACTCGGCTATGGACAAGTTTTCTTTGCAAATGCTGTGAAGGGAAATGGTAATGCTTTTCTTTGTGAAAGTACTATGACCTTACTTTTTTCCTGTTGTAAGTGTTCTTTTACGCCTTTGTAGGTGAGCGTGGCATCTTTTTGTTGACGGGTCCCTCCTTACAGGCTAATTCTTAAGCCGTAGGACAGCTAGCATGTCATCATCTCTTAGCTTAGAGCAGCTTGATGTCTTGCACTTCTGCAGGAAGGCATAGCTCTAACATAATGGTAGCAACAGTGTCTGTCCACTGTGTTAACGATTGCCAAAGTGCTTCCATTTTAATCTTCTTTCTCACTTAAAATTTTCCAAAGCTTTTGTGTTTTGGGCTGCAGTTTCTCTGGCTTGGTGTCTGCCCAGAACTAGACTTACTTTTATTTGTTTGTGAGGGGTTGGGATGGGATTACAAAGCATCCGAACTGTGTTTGCTTACCATGTGTGGAAGGAGACAAACTCCTCTCCTTCCACTGTGACGAGTCAAAATTTGTATGTTCTCTAGTGTGGACGTCCACCAGGGAGCAGGGAACAGGCATGGTTTGACACCTCAGTGAAAAAGTGCCTTTCTGTGTTCTGGTGAAATGTAGTTTGCAGTTTAGATCCGTTTTGACCCACTGAAAATTTCATTTGGTATATGTGCAGGGTGATAGTTGTTTTTTTAGCAAAAGCTGAGCAAAGAACAGGCTGCGTTGGAAATGCCTGGATGGCTAACTGCACTGTGAAAACTCCTCAAAATAAAATAAAATAATGCATGGGATTGAGGCAAAGGTCTGTTTTAAGGAAAAGCTCTGTTCAAAGCAGAAGGTCTCTTTCCTGTCTCTTGAGATGTGTTGGAAATGTTGTTTGAATGATCTCAAGTCCTGGCCTATACGATTTGGGTTTAGTGTTATTAAGGTGAATGCTCAAGGCTGAACTTTAAAGGCACCCGCCACGGTTCCCTTTGGCAGTGGTGTTTCATCTGTTAATTCTGTGGCAGTCACAGATAGAGACTAAGTAAAACTCCAGTACTGTCCTACGTCAGGTCCTTTTTCAAAGCTTAGCGCTCCGAAGTCTGATAACACTGAACACTTAACGGTAATTTCTCATTCATCAGAGTGTCTCCGGAACTTTTGCTTTTGTATGACCTTTTGTTTTTTTAGCTGGCCAAAAGTAGGCGAGAGTCAGAACAGCTCCTTCATCTTCCCCACATGCTTGCTCTGCTCTGAAGAGGATTCTGTCATTTTTCTACTTCAGGATCTACCTTTAAATGTCTTGTTTATTTTGTGCTCAATCACATATGAGTTGCCTGTAGTAAATTTAGGAGTTTCTGTGGTCATCGTCTCTTCCTGAAATGACAGAAGTGAAGAGAAGGAAGAAAATGCCTTTGGAAATGAAACTGGTCTTTCAGTGTATGGAAGTAGTGCTAGAAGCTCAACAAACAGGTCCTACAGGAGAGGAATGACAGACGTTTGAACTCATGTACTAGAGAAAACGAGTAACGTTGGCACGATGCATAACTTAATCTCCTTGATGAACTTCTTCATAGCCTTTGTTTGACAGAGGACCTTGATTACTGTTTTAGTGGCAGTTTTCATCTTTCACCACTGCAAGAGAACTTCTAGCCCTGCATTCACTGTTATTAAAATTTGCTGGAGATGTATGCTGCATTCATTATTCTTTGTTGTTCCTCATTGCGTCAGTCAGATACAACGTTCAGAGTAAACAAATCAGCAACTTGCATGCCCCCAAAGCACCTTGAGTGGGCATTCGGTATATCTCCTTTTTTTTGTTTGCTTGGGGTTTTCTTTGTTGTTGGGGTTTTTTTGTTTGGTTTGGTTTTTTTGTTGTTGTTTTGGGTTTTGGTTTTTTTTTTTTATTTTCTTTCTTCTTCCCATGACCCTTTGCCCTTCCCTTAATATAAAATTGTCCTCTGGTCAGATTCCCCTGCAGTAGATCTCTTGTTCTTGCAGTCACAGTGAGAAACTTGATTGAGATAATGACCAGATTCATCGTACAAAGGACACACATGACCTCCAGTGAGCAGCACAATGTGAGTTAGACATCTTCAGCAAAACAAAAAAACAAAACAAAAACCAAAACTCAAAGGGGACCAAAATGGGGAAAATGACAGAAAGAGGCAGAGAAAAATATTTTTGGTTCATCAAACTGCTGCTTGTTATGTTCCAAATGCTAAGGACCTATCTACACTAGGGAAACTTTGCAAATGCTTCCCAACTTTGCCAACACTTTTCAGCTGCATCAGTAGTAAAATATATGGGGAGCCCAAGAATAAATGGGCCTCCGGCTGGCACTGCTATCTGCTACTTGCATCTTGCTTTAGGGCATGTCTGATAGACACGGTGCTTAAAAATTCCCGCAGCAGTTGGTAGCGGGTCTATGTGAGAGCTGCCGGCCTCGGCTATAACTGGTTTAGCTGAGTCAGTGGTGTCAAAAGAGGGAACGTTTTGCCATGTTTTCTTAGTGCAGACCGAGCCTAGTGCTGGACTGCTGCTTCATGTTGGTAACACTGGTGTTATTATCCAATTTGTTCTTTGACTTTTAAAATTTTTATTTTATTATTTATTTTTTATTTTTTTAGAAAAAGATAAAACTTTGTGGAATATTTTTCATGAAAGGTTCTCTAAAAGTCTTAGCTGCAGCCACATGAAATCAAATCTTATGCTGTATAAAAAGATTCATCTGTTCTACTTTATATTTGACTAAACTATGCCAGTGTTTGACTAGTCCTTTTTAATGAACAGATAATATTTTGAAATTCTGGGTTACAAAACAGAACTGAAAATCTAAAATACTTTTACAGAGCGGGCAGCTAAAGTTGCTGAGCAGCAGGAGAGAGAGCGAGCAGCACAGCAGCAGAATTCCTCCCCCCGGGCAGGCACTCCTGTCGGGGCTCTTATGGGGGTGGTGCCGCCACCAACACCAATGGGAATGCTCAATCAGCAGTTGACACCCGTTGCAGGTAAAACGTAGGAGCTATGACCATTTTTTCCTCATCCACTATCAACCCCCTTCATAACTCTGAACACTCTCTTGGGTCACTTTGTTCTTACGGAAGAAAAAGCTCAACCTCTTCAGTCTTTCTTCATAATGAGTATACGTAACTGCAGCGGTAGCCTGGTAGTCCCACGTTAGTTGCTATAGTAGTGAGTAGCCTGTTGGAAATGCAGGGAAAAAGGGTTCTCTTTGTGCGGTGGTCCTATTCTGTTTGTGTGCAGTCGTGTTTATTCACGCTACTTTGCAGAGTTCATATTTAGCCCTGCTACGGCAGGAGGGGAGTGAGCTAAATACTCTCCTAGTGCACGCAGCGTCAGTGGAAGTGGTAAAATAGGAGGCAAATTTTTTTTTTTTTACTTTTTTTTTTTTTATTCTGAGGAAGGTGAGAGGCAAACAGAGTCCAAACCAGATTTTAAACCTAAGCAAAAGCTTTACAGAGTTGCTGATTTAGACACTGGTAAGCAGAGCAGACTAGGATCTACAGCCATTGCAGAAACGAATGCGAAATGCCAACATTGCTGGTTTTGTCAGGTGATTTTCAGAATAAAACTCAGCTTGGAGAACCGTTCCACGAGGTCCCTGTTGCTGGGTGTTGTGCTCATTAGCAGTCATAATCCGACTTGAGTTCATAGGGAGTATGCTTGGAATAAGTATTTTCAGGATTGGAAGATCTGAAGACAATGTAGTCCACTAGAGATTCTTGTATGGGAATCAGACATACATCGGTGAGAAAATTAATTGGGTATGACCTGAGAGGTTGTTTTCCTTCCCCCATTTCCAACTAAAATAATTAGATTGCTTCCGTGAAGGTCAAAATAGTGCCAAGTAGGTAAAAATGAGTATTTGGAGGTTTTTGTTTTGAGTTTTGGGGTTTTTTTTTAACTTTCCCTTATGGCATTCCAGTTATTCCATTTATTCTTTTGTCATTTTTCTTTTTCTTTCCCGTCTCGCAGACTGTGGCCATATTTACAGCTGACAGCCTGAAGCATTTTTCATCATGGTCTCTAAATCCCTTTTCAGTAAATAGGCTGCATGGATGTTTAAACTGAAGGCACACATTCCTTATTTGATTCATGGTCTCCGGATTACAAAGCATTTATTTATGCTGAGTTGCATTATTCTTTTGTTTTTTTCACTTTGTTCTTGATAATTTTCCTCTGAACTGTTTGCAGTTGGTGTGTGTTTGTGTGTATGTGTACACTTATCTGTGCATATATTAAGAAGAAAAAATTCCAAACCACAAACGAGTCCTCCAGTGCTGATCTTTTTTTGTGAGTAAACTACTTCAATCTAGAATATGTAGAAATGCCATCCTCCTGTGGTTGTGTTTTCTTGGTTTGGTTCTTGTTTTTTTGGCATTGAGTCACTTTTCCAGTTTTTTGGAGGTAGGTGTTGGTGGGCAGTAATACTTATTACTAACACTTTCTTAAAACTTTTCAAAAAATGTGCATTCTGCAAACTACACATGCTGTCTGACTTCCTGCGGCAGCCTCCTCAAAAGCAAACGTATATTTAAGACCATCATCTTATTCAAGTGGTTAGTCATTCAAGTCTCTTCACTTTGGCATTGTGAAATACTTCCTTAAAGTGGATGATCAAGTGGATCTTTTTAAACTCTTTCTATTTTTGTGGCCCATTTGAAAAACAGACTCTTTCATCTTTTAGTTTCTAAAAGTCTTTCTTAGAAGTATCTTATTCTGTTGAGACCTCTTTCACATCTTCCTCCATCATTTGATTGCTTTTCTCTGGTTCAGACAACTTCTCCATCGCAGAAGTTCATAGAACTTCTTTATGGCCCACGGGTCCAAGAAATCTGGATACCTTCTGAGATGCATTTCTCTTGATGCGTAGCACTCTAGTTTCTTGTAAATTTAGGCATTACAAAAGTTATTTAATCTTAGATTGCTACAGTAAGAAATGGGAGAACAAGTAATTTGAAAGATCTCATAAATCACAGCTGTGGGAGCTGGAGATAGTTTGCCCACGTTTACTAGTTTAGAATCAAAGTGGTAGCTCATACGTGGGGTATGAAAGTGGCTGCTTTTATAACCTTGTGATGAGCTACAAGAACTGATTTCTCATGGAGATTTGATGACAACTTTATTAATACAGCCAGTTGTTGAGTATTTCATTTGGAAATGTAGAAATGAGCTTTCATGACTGATAAATATGGGTTTGTTTCATTGGAGGTCTTTTGGTTTATTTGTTTTAAAGCTTCAGGTATGTATGTAAATGCATTGAAGATGTGATTGCAGCTTGGGATGCACTGGAAGTACAAGGCAGTAGCTACAGTGAAAGCCCTTTATTTGTAGGGATGCTTTTGTTGTTTTTCTTCTTTTACTTTTTCCATTAGAAATACAGCTTTCACTGTGTTAATAAAGAGGTACAGATGAGCTTCCAGATATTTGAAATAAGTACCTTAGAGCTACTTGTGTCATTCTAGGTGTTCTGTGGAAAATGAAGGTTTGAGGGAGATCAGTTCTTTATTTTCTTGTTGTTTGCTCCATGTAAAGTTTTTGGAATTTCAGGTTTCTCACCTTTGTAACTCTTCCTGAGGAAGTGCCAAATTTAGCTTGTATTTTGGAGCTGCTTGATCTGTTTCGATCCTGAGCTCATGACAGCTTTATTTTCAGTTGGAGCTGGTGTGAGTTTTTGGCCAGTCTTATTCCAGAAAATCCCTGTTCTGAAAGTTTCTTCTCTGAGTTACTGGGAGTGTGGCAAAGACTCAGTAGGTGGTTTCTTGGAACAGACTATAGAAATCCCAGCAATTTTGCATTTCTAGGCTTACCTCATCTCTCTAGACCTGCTTCTGTCCTCTGTCTTGTCTTTCCAACATCTTCCCTTGGTTACCAGACAATGCATCCGTTTAAATTAAAAAGCCTAGAAAACAGGTGAGGGACAAGCAAGGTATGTTCCAGGACCTAATAAACACAGTGCAGTTATATTGTGTAGGTTCACCTCATGGGTAGTAACAAACCTGAGCCAAAACCAGAATAAGCTCTAAATTGTCTTCCTTCACATGCAGAAAACTAAAGTTTTGAGCAGCAGCACAATACTGTCTTCGTCGTGATTTTCCTATAAAGACACCTTGAAAACATTGTCAGTGAAATTCTGTGAGGGACTGCAGGTGCTCCTTGTAAGTCCTTTTACTTCGGTCTACTGCCATGAGTCACTGCAGCCCAGCACATCCAGTGCTGTTAAGTTTAAAATTTGAGTTGCTTCCATTGTTTATACTGGAGATGTTTTAATAAAAAATACCCCTGTCACTGCTGTTGGTTTTAAGTATGCAAATGTTGTAGGGCTTTTGTGTATTAATTTTGGCATATGCACTGCAGAAAAATATATAGGTTTTTATTTTTGTTCCAGTTGAGTTCGGACTCCGAGGTAGCCCACAAAGCAGGGCTGTATGTGGAGCTTGTGTAGTTAGTGTTGTGTTTGTAATCTGTATGCAGATGGCAGAGCTTTAAGCTGTATTAAAATTGCTTGCATTAGTAACATTTAATTGTGGCTGAATTTATTCCTTGTGTTAACATATCTGAATATTCAACATTTATTGCCCCAGGAGAAACATACAAATACACTAAATACTAATTCATCAAAAGTATAGTGTTTCCTATTTACAACTTTTTTTATTTTAAATTTTTGTTCATTTTTGCAAGATACTAATTATAGTATCGTCTTGCTGTACTAAAGGTGCTTTTTTTTTTTCCTGTGGATAGTGCATGTCTTACTGTGTAGATCATATTGCATGTTATTGATGCATGTTTGAAATTTGTTGTGTCCTTCAAGGCATGATAAGTGGCTATCCACCGGTGCTGCCACCTTTGCAGGGCCCAGTTGATGGCATTGTTAGCATGGGCAGCATGCAGCCACTTCACCCAGGGGTGCCCCCACCCCACCAACTTCCGCCAGGTATGCCAGGCATCCCAGGCATCCCACCACCCGGTAAGAATGTCATCCTCATTCGCTCCTTATTTCATTTTCATGTACTTGCCGTTTAACCAGTTGTTACAGAAATTATCTGCAGCTTGTTTTGGTCATAGCTTTTGTTTCTGAACATTGCAGGTTTGTTTAGCTGCAGCGCACACAATGCACTGCTGAATATATGAGGGATATGCAAAATGTTGACAGAACAGCAAGTCCAGTAAGCCAGCACGGAAAGGTTACTGGGGAAACGTGATGCTGCTCCAGCCAAAAAACCTGACAGTTGTGCTTGAGTTTATCAGAGGTCTGAAAAGCTGAAATCAGCCTATTCATACTTTAACATGATTTCAACAGCATCCTTCCACTCCTCTTTTTCTTATTTAAAGTGGGCTTATAAATGAGATTTATTGCACTCCTTCCTTACTGAACTCTTTTTCAGTATGTTAATGTTTATCAGTAGTTAGACTGCACTTAAATGAACCTGGTCATGCAAGACCCCTTGGCCATTGGGGCGCTGACATGTTATTATAAAACAGTGTTCACATTAAACCTTCTTGATAGAACAGTAACTGGAAACATTTGGGGATAAAGTGAACTCAGTATACTATCGTGGCCAAATTTGAATTTATTTTTGAGAGTGTATCTACTACACGTTTGCTATTTTTTTGCCACATTTTTGACGAAAAGTGAGGCTGAATGAACCATAAACATTTTCCCAGTGTTAATGCCATTAGCATGTCCGTGTTATGGGGAAAAATGTTCATCTGCCCCCTCATCCTGTTCTCTGCCGATTCTTTCAGCTTTTACCTCTGATAACTCACGTGCCTATTTAAAAGAAGTGCATCCCATATATTCAGCAGTTAAGCTGTGGACAACAGTGGTCTTGTTTGCCTCCCCCTACCCCACTTGCAACGGTGTTTATCAGAAGCTCTGTTAAGACTTTATCTGTGTGTAAGTTGTTTTGGGTTTTTTTGTTTGCTCTTTTTTTTTTTTTTTTTTTTTTAAATCCATCAGTATCAGGTTTGCAGCTTGCAGCTTCGCTGGTGCGTAAGGTTCACCATAATGTCACGTAGAGGGAGTAGGAAAACAGCTGTGTGTCTATGAGCCTGTCTCCGACTCACCAAGGCGGTGACATTCAGCGCACATCAGCAAACTTACAAATGTTTGGGAGGTGAATCCAGGACAATGCATTTCTTTGAAGAGTTTTTCCCACTGGAAAAGTGGACTCTGTGTGTGGTGTTTAAACCGAGAGGATATGGATTAGGGAAAAAATGATGCCTGGGAATGGAGGATCACACCTGAAAGTGGTGCTAAATCGGGCTGGGTGGGCTAAGGGTGAAGCCCTGCTCTGATGCCAGAAAGGTGAGGGTGCCTTCCTCCAGACCTCTTCGCTTTGTACCAAAAAAAAAAAATCCGTGCCATATTCCACAACTTGTATTATCAATGTTTTTTCCAACTCCTGATGTGCTGTTAGTACAGATGCATTTAGAATGGGAGCTGTCATCAAATGGAAAATGCATTTGAAATGTGCTTTAGTGTGCAAAATGCAGTGGCACATCTTTTGATCACTGATACAGAAATCTGCGTGCACATTAAACCCTCACGAAGAGCATAGTTTGCAGCTTTTCCAATGAATGGATATGTGAAGTGGCATAAACAGAACGAAAAGCAGCATCAGGCATAACTTTCATTTTTTCAGACCAAAGCACCTGTATGTAAAATAGAGGAACTGCATGATTCTTATTTAGATTTGTAAATTTTTATATGTAAGAGACATGGGTGTTATCTGCTGTACTTGGTGCAATAGGGAAAAGCCTCAATATGCCTAAGGAAAAACTAACTTTTTTTTTTTTTAATTTTATTTCAAGTGTTCATTGGTATCATATATAGGACTATTTAAGCTAAACCTGCAAGTTGAATTTTATATTAGTGAGATTTAACAGAATTTGTGCAATGGCTTGGATATCCTCCTGCTGTGAATTAATTTTATAAAACTGAACACAAGGAAATGTTCAATGTTGCTAAAGCAAATCAGCATTTCCTTTCTTAAAGGATTCCAGGAAGATCCTGTCAAGCCAAAAGCATGTATTATAAGCAGAAAGATTTAGTCAAGCAATCACTAAGCAACGTGAAAAAAACCTGAAAACAAAAAATTATTCACTTTGCATTTCTTAAATTAATTCAACAGGCCACATACCAATGTTTAGTAGTTGTCATGTTGGCTTTTTTTTTTTTTTTTAATTCAGAAACTTCTAAAGTGTTTGCTTTTTTTTTTAATTGGGGGAGAGGGGGATATTTAAATGCCATACATCTGCTTAAAATAACTGTGAGCAATGAGATCAAAGTATAAGGTTTTTTACTATAGAAGACCAAAGAGGTATTTGTCACTTCTCTGAAATAAGACTAATTTTTTTATATTTTGGAATATAGGTGTTATAGGCCAAAATGTGTCCCCCATGGTAGGCACTCCAGCACCTGGAGCAAGTCCTTTTGGCCAGCAGGTGAGTAATCTTTGCATTATTTATGAGGCTGGCTCTAAGGCTCTGAATTGGCGTTCGACCAACATCTCGCTTAAGACGTGTAGGGAAAAAAGGGATGCACATAGCCTTTCCCAGGGAGGACATAAACCAAATGTACATTGATGTATTTAGAACCAGTTAATATCGTACTTGGTTGAATTGTTATTAGACTGACTAGATTCTGTCCAGTGGGTAACTTCTGCAGTATAAGCAAGACAGTGCTTTTTCTTTTTTCTTCTTTTTTCTTTTTTCTTCTTTTTTTCTTCTTATTTTTTCTTTTTCTTTTTTCTTCTTTTTTTCCTTTTTTCTTTTTTCTTCTTTTTTCCTTTTTCCTTTTTTCTTCTTTTTTCCTTTTTCCTTTTTTCTTCTTTTTTCCTTTTTCCTTTTTTCTTCTTTTTTCCTTTTTCCTTTTTTCTTCTTTTTTCCTTTTTCCTTTTTTCTTCTTTTTTCCTTTTTCCTTTTTTCTTCTTTTTTCCTTTTTCCTTTTTTCTTCTTTTTTCCTTTTTCCTTTTTTCTTCTTTTTTCCTTTTTCCTTTTTTCTTCTTTTTTCCTTTTTCCTTTTTTCTTCTTTTTTCCTTTTTCCTTTTTTCTTCTTTTTTCCTTTTTCCTTTTTTCTTCTTTTTTCCTTTTTCCTTTTTTCTTCTTTTTTCCTTTTTCCTTTTTTCTTCTTTTTTCCTTTTTCCTTTTTTTTTCCTTTTTCCTTCTTTTTTCCTTTTTCCTTTTTGTCTTTTTTCTTTTTTTTCTTTTTCTTTTTTGTCTTTTTTCTTTTTTCTTCTCTTTTCCTTCTAGTAAACTAAGATGAGTCATTTCGGCACACTGTTAAACTGCTGGTAATTTAGGTTTCTCGTGCTTTGGTGATGCAGAGAGGATGCTGTCCATTTTCTCAGCCATTGATGAGTGTTTGCTCCCATATTTCACAAACTGACAAAGCAGATGTTCATTGGCAGTTCAGAATTCGTGAGTTTGGATAACAGTGATGATCAGATGTTTCTTCTCAGTGATTAATACAGATGAAGTGTTCAGCACATTTCCAATTTTATTGACTAAATTTTGCATCATAAAGAGAAATGTGATTTTGGCTAGAGGGCGTAAAGAAAACCAGAAGTTGAGCAAGAAAGTCGTAAATTGTGTATGTTGTGACATTGAGTTATACCAGACCACAGGATATCTGTGCTAAGAATTCTCAGTACTGCTACTCAATCACAATTGGTTGGAATTCTTCTGTGTGACTGTGATTTATTTGCGTGCCTGCAATTTTTGCCTGACAACAATTAGCATTTATTCTGTGGAAGTATCCCAGTTGTCCAATGATCAGGGTCAATTTGGATTAGATGTTTTAGAGATTAAACCCTGCACTTCACTGACCACACAGTTTATGATGTTATTAGGGAAAACATGAAATAAAAAGGAGGCAAAAGGAGTAATTAAGGGTAATAGGAGAGAGGAGAAATGGTGATAAATAATCAGAATATGTTTACATAGTTTAGAAATATGAGCAATGTTGTCTGTTAAATATGAATATGGTTCGGTTACACTTCCTCCCTCTGTGCATCTTGGTGACCCCAACAGATAGCCCTGGCTGAAGTAGGTGTCTTCAAGGGAAATTTCCTTATGCCTTTGCTCATAACCTGTTTTGAAGCTCCATTGGTTGAGCATGACCTGATGCACTGATGTGAGTGTGGCTTCCCTGCAGTTCCCCCAAATGTGATCGCTCCATCACTTTGTCATTGCAGATAGGAATCCTTGGCCCGCCGGGACAGCAGGCACCCCCTCCATATCCCGGCCAGAGCCCAGCAAGTCAGCCAGTTATGCAGCAGCCCACAACTCCCATGTTCGTCTCCCCTCCACCAAAGACACAGAGGCTTCTTCATTCTGAAGCCTATCTGAAATATATTGAGGGGCTTAGTGCTGAATCAAATAGTATTAGCAAGTGGGACCAGACCCTTGCAGGTAAGGCTTTTGATACAGAGTGGGAAGTTTCCAGACAGAACACACTCTTTGTAACCATTAATATTTTTTTGCTTTTATGGAAAATGCTAAATAAATCTGCTGCTTACTTTATAAAATGTGCACATGGAAGTAATTGTTAAAAAATCAACAGACTGGGAATATATATGTTATCAGCAGGCTAATTCCATCAATGTTGTATAAATCTAAGAATCAATTATATGGGCTTAAATAAAAGTTATACTGTAGAGTTACATTCCCTTTTTCCTAGAAGAACTGTGAATATGAAAGGCAGTAGATAACTGGACCATTTCTTGACCTTCCAGCACGAAGACGAGATGTCCACTTATCAAAAGAACAAGAGAGCCGACTCCCTTCACACTGGTTGAAAAGTAAAGGGGCTCATACCACAATGGCCGATGCATTATGGCGTCTGCGAGACTTGATGCTACGAGACACCCTTAATATCCGTCAGGCATACAACATAGAAAATGTTTAGTCGCATAATTGCTTCTTTCTTTGATACTGGCATATAAGGAGTTTTGTGGAACAATAGCTGTTTTAGTTACTGGGTGGGGAGAGATAACAATAATAATTTGTATTGCATTTTACTGTACATTGCAAGACCATTTTTATATAAGGACACTTTTAATAAGCATATTTCACTTTTTGTTATATTAAGTTGACTTTATCAAATACACGGATTTTTGCATATGTTTCCTTTGTTTGAAAGGCGATTTCATAATTGGTTAAGTGTAGTCAAGGATTCATCTTTCTTATACTTTATTGCTGAGAATCTGATGCCATTGTTTTTATATAAAAGAAGAAAAAAGAAAACAAAGTATTTACAGATTGGTACAATGGAATGTGAAATTAGTCATAGTTTACATCTTAGAAGAATGTGTGTACATGTGCTTGTGTGTGCTAGCCACTTCCAGCAGGA
>NW_010546784.1:63137-71516 GCF_000687285.1 Phaethon lepturus
GGGAGGATCTCTTAAAAGAAGCTAAAGGTAAGACGTGCATTGACTCTAGATAAAAATGACATTTCAAGTGAATACCAAGGCAGCTGAGTGGGCCACAGCAATCATGGAAGTGCTAGTGTGGACGGGACAAGGGTGTCTTGACCACTAATGTTGTCCAGTCCTGTCCAGTTGTAGCCATTGTGTAGCCAAGGCCATTGTGATCCTAAATCAGTAACAGAATACATGTGCTGGCATGCCCTTAGAAGGTGAAATGTTTCATCTGCCATGACCTGTTTTGGGGGTTCTGTGATGTCCCTAACACCGAGCAGTGGCAAGGGGAAGCTTCGTCCCTAAGCAATTCTGTCTGCGTGTGGGAGAGGCATGCAGAACTTCGAACCAGTTCAGGTCTTGGAAGGTAAGTTAGAGGAAAAGGAAAGTTGAGTTGTTTTGTTAGTGAAGTAATGTGATGTATTTAAAATCACACATACTCTGTTAACGATTGGGCACTGTAAGACATTTGTGTATGCTTTCTTTAAATGTATTGATTCACCTTAATGAAAGTTTTGCAATGCAAAATTTGAGAAATTTGACACTGAAATTAACTTTAAAGTAAAATACTACTGTATGGTATGTGTAAGTTCAGCATACCTAGTACGCTGGAGAAATAGAGTACTTGCATTGCAGCCTTCAGAGGATTTGGGGGTTTTTTTTCTTTTTTTTTTAAGTGAAGTAAAGTAGGTATGGACTCTTCTTGCCAAATTTCAAGGTTGTGACTGCCTTCTGCTAAAGACTTACCTGTCCTCATAACTAACCAACCTTTTGGACTGCAAAGCTATTTGGTTAAAGGTAAATCCTTTCATGTACTTAGTTTTAGAAAAAAAAATTATTTTAGTTTGCGTTAAGTAACTGGGAAAGCAATATTAATTTGAAAAAAATGTTGGCAGGAACATGGTCACTGCAACTCGGTCCAAAAGAACTGATTTACGATACTTTCATCTTACTGCTAGAGATGTTCATCATGTGGAAATGTTTTTTAAAATCTAAATAGTACAGAACATTTTTATTTGAGTACATTTAGCAGAAGGTTAAATGCTTTTCTTCAAATACTGGACATCTTGGGTTCTGTTTTGCTGATGTAATTAATACTGATCAGGGAAGTGACATGCAAGTATAAATTGTTATTTAGTTTTACTGGCTAATTCCTCTCACTCTCCTATTGCAATCCTCCAGTCATTGTTCAGAAAACCATGTAATTACAAACAGGCACTTAAGGACAGTCTAGGTCAGATGTGCAATGGATGTGAAGAAAATGGAGCTAAGCAACATACAGGGAAGTTACATTTTAAACTTTACAAGTAGCACACCTGTGGTACAGAAATTCTTTATTGGCCTTTGTAAATGATCAAGTTTATTTAATAAAGTAGAAATTGAATAGTCTTAGACCACACCCATATATACAGTATCATCTTAAAATGCATTTAAATTACCATAGGCTTTGCAATTTTTAGCTACAAAGACGGGACGTTGAAGCGGATCAGGCAGCAAATCCTAGTTTTTGAGTATTTGGAACTATCATGGATTGTACTAATACACCACCAGATTCTTCTCCTTCTTGGCATTAACAAAAAATACACCAAAGAACCTGGAATGGATTTTAGTTAAGTTATTGTTTTATTTATTTTGTTTCGAGGACTGGATGGGACTCTCTTTGGAGCCTGTATAACTCAGATATTTAATTTATCTGAAGGTCAGTGATGAGCAGACTTGCAGCACTGGCTCTCTCCTGCCCGAGCAGCTGAAGCCCTTTTTTCACTGCTCTTTCCAGCCCAGGAGCAAGAGATTGGAAGTGCGAATGAAACCTGGGTCCTCCCGCAAGGCAGTGCAGAGCACTACCACTAAGCCACTGGGCTGGCCCTAATCAATTATTTTAAGCTTTGTTTATTTATTTCAAAATCATGTCTCTGTTTAGTGGAGACATTTCAGTCGATTGCAGTAAAATTTAGGATATAATGGCTACAGTCTAGAATTCAAAACCAGCAAAAGAAACTGTTTTCTGACTCTGGTTTAAAAAAAAAAAAAGACATGTCTGTCTGTCTTTCTCTCTCCTCGTGGGTGTTTGAACCCCTCATTTGTTTTCCACTGCCGTTCATTGTACTGGCGTAAACAAAACTTTCATATTAAAATAAAAGTATGTATGGGAAATGGTTGGTTTCTGTGAGAGTGGAAAATAGATTAATCTAGGACTGGTATTTTCATAAACCAGTTGGAGATGACTAATAATTATTTGTTCTCTTCCTCAGTCTTTCCCTTACCTGAGAAAATTTACTGTTTGTGTAAAATTCGAAACATTGATGTTGGTGACTCTCTTTTTTTCAGCGTATGTTTTTGGACCTGGTTAATCCATGCTTGGCTTTTCATTAGATCTTGTACTCCGGAAGGTTAAGCTGCTAACCAGGTTTATAACATGTATGTACCATCACTTTGTTTACCTGAGTCTTTTTAATTTGAATAAAAATAGTTTGCAAAGTGTTTTGGATTAACCAGGTTTGAGTGTCCCATCAAGAATTTTGTTAGGATCTTATTTCAAGTAATTCTGGCTGTTGCTGATCCAGATTTTATCAAGTCCTTGGTACATGCATGCTTGCGTCTGGGTAAAGAATCCTTTTTATATTATCTTGTGTATTGTAAGGCGTGCCTGGTAGGTGATAAGAACAATGATGCTGAAAAATATGCTTGAAAATTGAGCCATAAGGAGCATGAACAGTAAACCTTGAATAATATGTGACTCATTGGGAACAAGCTGAGTGGAGATGATCAGATGCAGTCAGGCCCCCACATTAATTGCTTTGAAAATAAACAGCAAGCCTTAATTTCATACTGGAAGTTAACCTGGTTCAGGACTCTCTTTTATACAGCTGTATAATAAAGGAAATTAGAACAGCAATATGGAAAAAAAGCATCTTTTACACAATAAAATTAAAAACCTGAATAGAAGTTTTCTTTAATACCACAAACGACAAAAAAAATCAAGTGATAGCAACCTCTTGAATCTCAAGGTGCCTCTGATGTACAATTTACAAAGAACTATTTAAACAACCAGAACAGATAGAATTGTATTTAATTAACATGCATTCATGTCTTGGACCTGGGGGATAAATGCTGCCTCTCGCACATGTTGCCAGCTTTACAGAACTTCCATCTTTCTAAAATTTGATGGTGCAGTTGCACAGAGGAGTCTAATTCTAATCATCCTCTACATCTTGTTTGCTCAGTTTGAGAGACCAAAGACCATCCGTTGATGTACGTAGCCCCCTCTCAACTGCAAATGCACTAAATTGGAGCGGTACTTCAAAAGGGCCGGGTACTTCAAACATCAAGTAAGAAATGGAATCTGATTCATTGATATATGTGAAATTTTCTGAGTAATAAAATAATTCTTCTATTCTTTTTGCTTACTGCATTTTCCAGCAAGTCTAATTTGACCAAGACATAAAAGGACAGCTGCTGCAGTGCAGTAAGATCTGGTGATCCTGAATAAAGAGATTTTCAGTCCCTGCCAGGCCTCAGAAACACGGTGGTCTCCTACAGTTGGTCCTTCCTGCGCCAAGAGGATCAAAAATCTAGTGCAGAAGTCTGGCCATGCATCTGTTAAAGGAGGCAGCAGGAGAGACATGAAAATAAATGAGGGAGAATCCACTTAATTACACAGCAGCACCACTGACCGGTGTGGCTCAGCTCCGGCTAACCTAAGCATGACAAAAGCCTCAGACAAAAATGGTGAAAGATGGTTGGTCCTTCATGAAGCCTGTGCAACTGTCTCCACAGGGAGTGCCCAAATTCAGTTTCCATTGGATGATTTTTGGGAGGACTGTAATTAATTCTCATGCTTTGTGCCAAGCACCAACATCCAGTGGTAACTTAAGGAAATTCCTCGGGACCAGTCATCCCACCAGTGCCTGTTGCAGGGTTTTGCACCTTTCTTGGAAGCACCTGGGGTTGGCTGTAACCAGAGTGCAGGTACAGTTTTGCATCTGCGTATGAAGTCCAAAGTGAAAGCTTGCCTCCACTGAAGATAGGAGGAGTTTTGCTCCAGGGAAGAATTCACCAATACCTAACAGATTACTGTTTTTTCCTTTTTCTACTCCTGAAAAGCTGGGACAAAATTCTGTTGCGCCCCTGTACCAGGGAGGAGTGCAGGCTGGGCACATACACGCTTTCTTTACCAGAACTTCTTTTCAGTACTTTCCTGGCTTGCCACAGGTCTTTCAGCAGGCAGTATCTTGGGTGCACAGCAGCAGGGAAACAATCATTGAGCAGATCTGTTCTTTCTACAAAATTATTCTGAATCAGTGGTGAAATTGTCCCCTCTCTAATGCTGGAGTGGTGAGCAGCATTGCTTATACGTAAGAATCAATGTTTGTTCGCAGATGACTATTTACCGCTGCTGTTTTACCGAGTTGAAATTTTCCATGCTCAATATCTATATTGGCCTGACTTTTACAACTTGGAAAGCTTTCGGTAGAAATGCTTTGCTAATTTTCAGAATCTCCTGCTGCAGTGGCTGCAAAGTGAATATTTGTAGATGCCGAGCTGTGTTCTGGGCTGACACCAGATGAACTCCCTGAAGAAGGAACGGACGTGCTCAACCCCAGAACTGGCAGGGTTTAAGCTCAGCAGTGCTTAAAAAGAAAGCCGTGTTCCTGGCTTGCTCCCACAGCGCATAACGGAAGCAGCGGTGTGTTCCCAGTGCTGGTCTGAGCTCCGAGTCGAAGGAGAGTCCTCACGTCCTCCCCGTTGCCCACTACCACAGCAGACAGATGGACGGGGAAGCTGGAGGATGGGAAGCAAATGGGGAAACATGAGCCAGAAAGAAGATGGGGAAGGCAAAGAGCACAGAACTACGTGTTGGCAGGAATAAAGCTGAGAAACCAAATTAAGACCTTGGTTGTTGAAGATTGGGCATAGATTAAAATTGATACTAAATCCCTAAGTGTGCTCAGCACTGGAATGGGCCGGGCACCGGGCCCTTGCAGCTGCTCCTACCTGTAGCGTTAGTGAGAGACTGGCAAAATTGAAGAATGCAGAAGGACCAGCACTAGCAAAATGCATTGTGGAATCAAGAGTACAGTTCAGATTGCTAAATGTCAAGTTTTATCTTCTGTCCCAACAAATCTGTGTTAATGGTATATGAAATGGCATGACACCAACTCGGACAAGGATTTTATTCCTGCACTGGTCACAGAGCAATACCACATAACTCCCTGACACCAAACTTCTTGTGAGCAACTGCAGCCTGTCTCACTTTCTATTTACCTAGCTGGAGACACCTAAGGTATCTTCCAGACATGCCTGGTCCTCTCAGCTGCAAATGGGAAACAGTGCTGCAAAATAAGTGAAAAATTGGACCTTGACTCACTGATGTCTATGAAACACTCTGCTACTATTATAGGAGTGCTAAGGGAAGCCACAGGAAACTCTCACACCAGGCTCACGAGTACTGAGAAGTAACTAGGGCGCTTTCTTAAAAAAACAAAGGTACTGAAAAACTTACTTGCTCTATGGAAACCAAGCGCTGGCAGGAGAGGTTCCAGAAGGCTCAAGAAGTAAAGGCAGATGGAGCTAAAGCTCAACAATTCTCAAAATCTGGCTCTTTAGTAATGCTTTATTCTTTAAGGTATTGCTACAGTCAGGATTTACTTCTGTGAAATGATCTGTGACTGCAAAAAGAAGCTTGTGCGTTAAGTGAACTTGGGCTCTACCTTGGGACCAAAGTCAGAATCTAGGTTCTTATTACTTCTGAAATAGAGGTTTTACCACAAGTAATTCATTTGCTTTCCAGTCAAAATATGCAGTGGCATGGTCACATCTTTAATTCTCTGTCGGTTTTTTTTTATCTCCTGAAAACACAAGTAGCACTAGTCCTCCAGATCAAGTCCTTGGAAGACACAACACAAAGTACAGCGGTTACCCTCCACTTGCAAGGTGAGCGCCTGCACCATAACATCTTCAAAACAGACACTCACTTTAGTTGATGAAAACATACTTCTGTGGAAAACAGCTGTTAGGAGTTAGCACAGGAATGCATGTAAGTATACAAACTCCCTTGGGTTTGTTTTTAGGCTGATCTTAAGAATTGGTTTCTTTGTGGAACCCTCAGCATATACATATACCATCAGAAATAAAACAACTGCATTAATATATGATCCTTACTGATTCTACTGCACCAGTCACCCTAATGCATCGTCACTGGCACACTTGAGAGGTAGTGTTACTGTGTTAGGGAGTAAAAGCTGTCCAGGATATAGCGGTTAGCTCTGTTTTCCTTCTTTTGGGGAAATTCTGCAAGCAGAATTCAGGCTTGCTAGGACTGCCATTGCATGTGCCTCTAAACTTGTGCCTGTTACCAGGTAAATACATCAGACTTTTTCTTCCCCAAAGCCCTCAGCTCAATTCATTGTTAGAGACGAGACAGAGGGTATTACAGCACTCGCAGGCAGTGGAGCCTGAATCCACGGATGACTTTCCAAAAAGTATGGCCTGAGTAAACACTGAGCACTAACTCTGTTCTCTTTTCATCTAGTTAAAATTATGCCACATGGGAAAAAAAACAAATCAGATGCCAGAGCAGTTTCTATCAGTATAAAGGAAACTAAAAATTACTATTTCCGTTGTGCTGAGACTCTATGGATGCAATATGTAACGTTTCTTTCCCATCGGTTTTGTCACAAGAACGGTGTCTCGCCAAGCGAAGAAAAGCGGTAGCCAAACTGTTTACTCAGTTTAGTTTATTTAAAAGTACTAACACACATTAAATAAGTGGCAGAGGCCTAAACACAATGAACTTTTCACTATTGTATTTGGCTTAAATACAAAATAGTAAAGATACGAAGTAGATGGAAGACGACTAAAACTGCCAAAACCATCTGAGAGTGTATTGCACGAACTTGTGGATTACAGTTCATCTTGCAGAGACAAAATCATCTCCTGCCATCAACGTGGCAGTAATGCTTCTTTGGTATTAATACAGTTGAAGCATTCAGGACCTTCCCCTTGAAACATTTCTGCTAAAATTCTTTTTCTTCCATCCTTGCCTCGTACTGTCTTTCAGACCTTTTCCTACGGTAAACATCGTCTGCCAGAAAAAGATTTTTTTTTATATTAGTGTTTTCCAAGTGCAAGATAGTATTAAATGTAGAAAGCCTGTCATCTCTTTTTAAACTTTTCAATCCAATTTTCTTCTGCAGACACTGACTGACAGGCAACTGAACATTCAAGCCAACACAAATCTTTATTACCACTTAAAAATAGCTCATGTTCTCCCATCCAGGCTAAAGTCCTTCCCATCAGTCCTGATGAAATGTTTTTATAGGAAAACTAAGTTTCCAGTGTGACAGTAATTTCTTGTCTGTTTTCCCATGAGGGTAATTAAAAATACAAACACCCGAACTAGCTGAAAGCCAAAAGGAAATTAAAATTATAGGCACGAAGTCAATGCTTGAGGACTGCCAGCATGGCTTCAGCATTTCAGGTTTTTCATAAGCTTCATAGCCTTCCTAGCAGTTCCTCCTGCCTCCTCTCACCCTGATAACCCCTAAATGTCCATCACCAAATACAGTCTCTTAACTGACAAAAAAAAAAAAAGAGATTATCAGTCTTGGACATTGTCCCTTTGCATGGATTATGGACCTAATAAGGCTAAATTGCACAGTTATTATTACTGTAGTATAGTATCATTTAGGCATAGCACTTTTTTTTTTTTTTGCAGGAAAATAAGGCTCGAGCTGAAATAGAACAGCTGGTACACAGATACTGTGCTTTAGTTTCTAACCTGACTTTATTACTATATAGGTATGCCTCAGAAATACTAAACTGAAAAACCACAACAAACCCAACCCTTCAGAAGTGAGCACGAGAAGCAATTGTTTGCAGTGAGTTTGTCAGCTATGGAAATTGTATGAAGCCATTTTATTGTGCAGGAGACTCAAGCAGATTTCCCATGAAAATGAGAAGATTCTCATATAATACAGAGTAGAACTGATCCTTTTTCCAAAGTACACAAAAATTTCTTGCAAGGTTTCTTAAAGGGAAGAATGCCACGTTAAAACTAAATGCTTTAATTTCGAGAAACTAAGTGCCATTAGCTAAGTCCTCATGAGTAATTTTTGTACTTTTTTTCCCCAATTAAGAAAGTTATATTTCAGGTGAACCCACACCTACATTTAAATTCTGACAACCCTGGTGAGCCTTTTTCCAGGTAAAAAAAAAGTCTAATTTAGTATTCTAAAGCCAGGATCATGGTTTTTGTGTGTTTCCCCCCTCAGCCCGCTCCGTGTCTTCTGCTAGGGAGGAAAAATCTGGTGGTTATCTTTAAGGTCCTCCACGTGAGGACCCCCACCATCA
>NW_010546784.1:71609-71943 GCF_000687285.1 Phaethon lepturus
TCCCGAATCAGCCCCGGGGCTGCCCCGGGGCCGCCAGGAGGGGGGTGCCGGGGTGACTCATCAGGGACCGGGCCGCCTCCGCCGCCTCCTCACTTACAAAAGGTCTCCTTGCCAATGCGGACGTTAATCATGAACCACTCCATCGCTCCCCCGAGGAGGAAAAAGAAGGGCAGGAACCTGTAAACGCCGAAGCGCCGCTTCCCAGGCACCAGCTGCAAGAGGCGCTTCACTCTTTTGTTCACCAGCATGACCGGGCCGGGATCGGCGCCTTCAGCAGTTCACGTGTAAAGAAGAAAACAGGGGGGAAGTGTGTGAGAGGCAGAACGAGGCGTAC
>NW_010546785.1:0-8165 GCF_000687285.1 Phaethon lepturus
GTGGTGTTGAACTGACCAATGTGACAGAGTTAAACACAGACACAAGCAAAAGCCTCCTCTTCCATGACTGATCTCCAGAGATAGTGTAATTCATAAAAAAATACCCAGAATCTTTAAGGGTATGTTTACACAAGGAAAGAAGAGATGCTCAGGTGATAAACAGATGTTTGGACCCCTGTTTTAGTGACATTTGTGTGTGTATGTGTTGAAGTACTTAATGTGCTATGGGAATGCTAATCTATGATATAGACATCTATACAGAGTTTGGTCAGCGATCAAAACAAGCAGGTTGGCCTGTGGACTGAGTGAGTAATCTGGAGTGAGTGTCTGTCTATGTGCATGTGTATTGGCCATCCGCTGGAATAAATCCTATAGCAAAAACGATATTGTGTACTTCTGGAAGATTACAAACATTTATTTTGGGGATACCTAGGATGGGTATGTACTTTTCTATCAATTTTATCTGTCTTACTGGCATTGTTACTCATTTTACAAATGCAGTTTATTTCCTTTCCCAACTCTTGGATCAAATTTAATTATTTTCTTTTTTCCCAAAGGAGAAGATTTTAAATGTCCATTTATTAAGCACTTCTAACCTGTCCATTAACATGAGGAATATTCCATCAGTATTCATCACTGAAAAACCATTTTTTAGATCACTTTTGTTTTTTATCAAATTTTGTCCTAGTGCTCTGGGGACCTGACAAGCTTCAAGAATATTTGTCCCAGATTTTTAATAAGTGTTGGAGTTCAGGTGCTCAGAGAGAATATACCTTTAAACACTTGGGTAAGGACCGCAGAGAATGCAGGCAGGTGATGCATTAATCGAGTACATCAAGACAAAGGTTTCTTTTTCTGGCCAATTCCATTTAAAAGTATGGTCCAGATGTCTGAAACACTTCCCATCTCTGCAGCAGTGCTGTGATCAGTGTGCCTTCGGAGCTGCAGCCTGCAGTTGGTTATGTGTTCTGCAAACATTGGTGCTGTAGGTCCACACCACTTCTTTAGAGACTAAGGGACACCTTGCTTGCTCGTTTTGAGGTTTTCCTCTACAGAAGGACCCCTGCAGAAAACTAGCTGCATCAGCGTTTTTTCTGTATTTTCTGTTCTTAGAAGTCCTCTTCTGTGTTGGTACAAACCATCCATGTATTCTTTTTCCAGCTGATTTGTAACTACGGAAACAATTTTAAGTACCTGCACATTGTGATTTGAATCCTTACCTGGATGTGCTCCTAATCCATTTGTGAGAGCAAAAAAGGAAGGAATAGTACTACACAAGAGAATGGTGTTTGTAAAAAAGAAATAGACCAAATATCTGTCTGGGTCCATGTTATTATTTTTAAGTTAACATTCAGTAAATATTCAGTGTAAAGTTAACACTCGGTAAGACTGTGCTGACTCTCAGGGAAAGCTTCTGTAGATGTCATAAGTGCTGGTAGAAATTTACCATTTGTATAGGTGGGAGCCACAGGACAAGTGATAACGTGAAATGCCACTACATTGAGATTTACAACTCCATTAGCTTCCATTATAGAGTTATTTGAATGTGATGAGAAAAATTTAGAACAACCAACATAAAATGAAAGAGTATGCTAAATTTTAGAATATGTCCAGTAAATTTTAAGAAATGGTTCCATTAAAATGCAGCTATAACCTAGCATTAAATGGAATTTACACTTTCAAAGAAGCTGTATTTTAGACTATCAGCCTCAAACTGATGTTCAGATACCTTTGACATTGGTCGCCCACAACATCCTCCTTTCTAAATTGGAGAGATAGTGATTTGATGGGTGGACTGTTGGGTGGATCAGGAATTGTTGGATGGTCACATTCAGAGGCTAGTGGTCAATGGCTCAATGCCCAGATGGAGATTGGTGATGAGTGGTGTCCCTCAGGGATCCATACTGGGACCAGTGTTCTTTAATATCAGTAACTCAGACAGTCAGATTGAGTGCAATCTCAGCAAGTTTGCAGATGACACCAAGATGAGTAGTGCCATTGACACAATTGAAGGATAGGATGTCATCCAGAGGGACCTGGACAAGCTCGACTAATGGGCCCGTGTGGACCTCATGAGGTTTAAAAAAGCCAAGTGCAGGGTCTTACACCTGGGTTGGGGCAAATCCCCGCTATCAATACAGGCTGGGGGATGAAGGGATTGAGACCAGACCTGTGAGGAAGGACTTGGGGGTCCTGGTAGATGAAAAGCTGGACATGAGCCAGCAATGTGTGCTCACAGCCAGAATGCCAGCTGTCTGCTGGGCTGCACCCAAAACAGCGTGACCAGCAGGTGGAGGGAGGGGATTCTGCCCCTCTGCTCCGCTCTGGTGAGACCCCACCTGGAGTCCTGTGTCCAGCTCTGGAACCCTTAGCACAGGATAGACATGGACCTGTTGGAGCAGGGCCAGAGGAGGCTATCAAAATGATCAGAGGGGTGGAACAGCTCTGCTGTGAGGACAGGTTGAGAGAGTTGTGGTTGCTCACCTGGAGAAGAGAAGGCTCCCAGGAGACCTTATTGCAGCCTTGGTGCTTAAAGGGGGCTTCTAAAAAAGATGGGGAAAAATTTTCTAGCAGGCCGTGTAATGATAGGACAAGGGGTAATGGTTTTAAACTAAAAGAGGGTAGATTTGAACAAAAGATAAGGAAGAAATTTTTGACAATGAGTGTGGTGAGACAGTGGAACAGGTTGCCCAGAGAGATGGTAGATGCCCCATCCCTGGAAACCTTCAAGGTCAGGTTGGAGGGGTCTCTGAGCAACCTGATCTAGTTACAGATGTCCCTGCTCATTGCAAGCCAGTTGGACTAGATGGCCTTAAAAATTCCCTTCCAATCCAAAGGTTCTGTGATTCTGTGATTCTACAATTCTATGATATGATTTAGTTACTGACCTGAATATATTATGTTGCTATAGGCATTTGAAGAACTCATGTATGTGGGGCCTACAAAGTATGTTTTACCACCAATAACTATACATTATAGGTATTTTCACTTTACACATTGCCTGAGCTGCTTTCATGTTAGGTAATTGAAAATAATGAAGGTTTCTGTTGAGCTATTTTACATTGGTTTCTTATTTTTCTTTATATGTGACACTGTGGATTGACTAATATTTTATGCATGCAAATGATTAGTGTGAAGCTTTAGTAAGCAGGCCTATTGAAAGAAAAATACTGAGTATTCTATTAGGTATTTTTTTATCATTAATATTGATTAGTCATTCCCTTCTTTTTATAAAGATTTCTTTCTTTATTGTTTCTTGTTTTCTTTGTTGAAAACAGCATAGTTTTCTGAGGTCGTTTGAAAGATTGAAGCTGATCACATACTCTCTGTAACACACAGATTAACTTCATATCCGTCTCCCTGTTTAGATAAGGCATTTTTTTTCTGTCATTAACTGGCAAATTACTACCAATCTGAAAGTGCACCCTTTCCATAAAGTAAAAGTAAGGATAAGCTAATTGACATCTGTCTCTAAGTATCTTGTTTGCTTTAGGAATACAACCTGTAGCTTCTTTGGTTTGACAGAAAAATACCCTAAATTTAAAATAAAGGACATGTAGTACTAAGATCTTCCTTTAGTGCAGAGGCATGAGACAAGCTCTAAGGACAAAGACTTCTTGGAAACCAGAGAGCTCAATAGGTCTGAAAATGAAGCAAAAACTACCAAAAACCTTTTCTACATGGCAAAAAATATAAGGTTGAATAACTGCATAGCGGTTGTTATATCAGTGAGTGACCTCTTATATTCTGGTCTTGGCACCTCACCTCTGGAAGACAAAGTCCAAGCAAACCTGGAAAGAGGCATTACTCTGCTCAGAAGAAATCCATCATATCCTCCTTTTACGATGTTCAGAAAGGCAGCCCAAGAGAAAGCTGGGAAATAACTTGCTTTTCTGACAGAAAGCACCACCGACGCTAGGCACATCACTGACCAGAGAGAGAGAGCTGTCCACCTTGATGGGACAGAAGAAGAAAGAAAGACAGAAAGACTGAAGAGAAAGGGGAAGAGCTGTTAATTTCTCAATTATGGTACAAAAAAGACAGAAAATTGAACTGGGAAATGACAATCATAACTTTATCTCATTCTTCAAAAATTTCAGGATTTTCCCTTCAAAATGTCTGTCTGGAGCAAGGATGCAGGTTTAAATATCCCTTTATTTTTTTTTTTTCCCTTCAAATATAAAGTCCAGAAAAATAAAAAATATTTCTTAAACATTTTGAGGTGTGTAGGTAGTTTTTAGTATTCATTCTTGGTTTGTTATTTTTTCTTAAGCATTAAAATGATTACATTTTAAACAAGAGAATTAGTACTTTTCATTTTAAAAGTTCTGAAGTAAATAACCATGGATTGTGAGTTTCCTTATGACACTGAATAAAAAGAAATTGACCTTAAATACATCTTTAAAAAAATACTGTTTCTTGATGAAAACCTCTCCAGCTGGGTAATTGCCACTTTTCTGTATTCATTTTATGGGCAGGACTGAACTCTAATTAAGTTCAGCAGTCCATAAACACTCTAAATGTTTCCTTTCATTAATGGATGTAAATTTTAAGGGCAAGACATGCAATCCATACTCATTTGATGAGTGTTTACAGATAAGAATGATTATATCCTCTTCAGAGGACTGTCTAAGAAAGACTTGTGGAAACAAGAGATGCATAGGCAGTTCACACCGGTGCACAGATCATATAGCATAGTTTTCCTCTTCCTTCAGTCAGCAAGGGTGCATACTTTTGCCTGATTCTCAGTGACAAGGACAGAATCATGTAGAAGTCCTCCAGTGAATGAAAATCGCAGCAGTTTTTCTCCCATTTCAGATCTTTAGGGGTTCTAAAACTTTGCATAAATGTTTATCTTAACAAATGACAGGACTAATCTTCTGACTAGATTTTGAGTCTAAATTATATCAGCCAGTGTGTGTAACAGGCCAGATTGAAGATAGTACCTGGCTAGATGTTGCTGAAGCTTTCACCCCAGCATGCGTGTCCTCATGATCTGGTGTGCGCCTGCCAGCTGCAACGGGGTTGCTCCTCCCAGGCTGCCAGAGACCCCGCTTTGTCAATATGATGCCTGGAAGGAGGTGCACATAATAAAATAAAGGTTTCTGTGCAGTGTTTGACCCCCCATAAAAGGGTCACCTACTTCTGTCCAATAGCCCCACAAAAATTTAAATAACAGTTTTGGTCTGGTTGACAACACAATACAGCTGATTAAAAAGTGGCTAGTGTTATCTGAAAGCTTGAAAACTGACCAGGTGAGTGCAAATAACCTAACAGAGCCATCAGAACCAGAAATTTTCTCTCCTGTAAGAGAAGCTATGTGGCAAATAAGGGCATAGGTTAAGAGGCAGGCATAAGAGCTGCTGTGATGAAACCCTGACCAGGGCCATGCCCTGTGCATGGTGCTTGTGAGGATCAGTCCTCGGTGTGGAGGAGGGACTGGGACTTGGCAACTCTGGCTTCTTCTCACATTTCCACCACCGCTTGCCTTATAACTGACAAGTTTTGCTTACTTTATGTCCTTCCGCTGCCTGGTCCCACAGATGAAGTCGTTTGTCCCAAGTACTTCTTCTATAGCAGCCCTGTGATGGCCCATACGCTTGTACTGAATCTAGGTGGAATCAGCTAAAGAATAGGACTTGTTAATGTATATTTTATATAGTACTACTAGGGAAGAATATGCCGTTCACAAGGACATTGTTTTCTTCTTGGAAACTGCTTTTAGTCAGGTTTGGTTCTTTTTCCTATAAAGTTGTTTTGGGGTTTTTTTTTGATGCTTGGAAAAGCAGAAGAACAAAAGCAAAAGCTACTTCTATGAGTTGGGGTGTGGTGCAGCCTAAGGGGTTGCTTTCTTGTCAATTTAACATCTTAGAAAAAAAAAGAAAAATAAAAAAAAGAAGCACTTATTTTGTTAGCTTATATTGTGGCAGCTTACTGCAAGGCTCTAGTCATGCAGTAACAGGGCATACAATAGAAATGCTGGGATTCCTTTCAAACAGAGGGCATATCCTGTCCAAAGAGTAGGTAAAACTTTCAAAATACATCTGACATGCTTCTCGCAGAAAACACATAACATCAGAACTGCAGCCCTGAAACCCTTCTCTGGACAGGAAATGTGGACACAAAACATAACACGCTTCGCACTGCTGCATGGTCAAATAGCTCCTTTCAGCAATATCTGTTCTCTTAATTCGCTCAGCCAAAACTGACACACTACAGCAGGAGAGGCAACACTCAGTTTTTACTTTTGCTTTGTCATGTAAAAGTGCTCCTTTGTTAAACTTACCAACTCTACACTGTGATGGGTTCAGCCTAACCAGTCCATCTGCAGGTACTACAGATACTTGATACTTTAATCAAACTTGGATGGAAAACCTCATTGTTCTTAAATGTAATTACTCAGCTTTAGGCTATTCCAGGGAAATTTTCACACATATAAGTAGACCAGATGGGGAAGAAAAGAATAAACAGTTTCCAAAGGTAAAGTCTATTAAGTGTGTTGCTGAAGAAAAGGTCGATTGCTTGAATGTATTACCATTGTCATTACTTAAAACCCACGGCTATTTATAAGTGTTGAATTGGTCACTGGAGGGAGCTGAGATTGCTCGAAGCAACAGCTGCCTGTAAGCGGTGCCCTTTGCAATGGGCTCTGGTGGCAGCAAAGTTATGTGCATCTCCTTTCCCACATGCATCCCTCTTCTTTTATCTACATTGAATTTCCTTACCTGGTCCTTCAAACATTACTCTCAGGAGGTCCTTCTACAGTTATTCACAACTGCTCCTTAGCTTACTATTCTGACTGGTATAGTATAGTATCATCTGAAAAAATCGTCACCTCTTCCAAATGACTAAGAAAAGGCTGAATGCTGTATCCAACATGTGGGCTAAGCCTACCACGATTCACCTCTTTTTTGAAAGATCTTTATGCAAAATTTGAACACTAGGAATGAAACTGTGATATGAGCTAATCACCTGAGATGCTGTCATGGTTTAACCCCAGCCAGCAACTAAGAACCATGCAGCCACTTGCTCACTCCCCCATAGTAGGATTGGGGAGAGAATCGAAGAGTAGAAGAAAGAAAACTCGTGGTTTGAGATAAGAAGAGGCAAAGCAAAAACCACATACACAAGCATGGCAAAACAAGGAATTCATTCACCACTTCCGATTGGGAGACAGGTGTTCAACAATTTTCAGGAAAGCAGGGCTCCAACATGCATAATGGTTAATTGGGAAGACAGAGGTCATCAGCCCCAATGCCCCTCCTCCCCCTTCTTCTTCTTTGTCCCAGCTTTCTGTGCTGAGCATGACATCATATGGTATGGAATATCCCTTTGGTCAGTTGGGGTCAAATGTCGTGGCTGTGTCCCCTCCCAGCTTCCTGCGCACCCCCAGCCTTCTCGCTGGCAGGCCAGCACAAGAAGCTGGGCAGTCCTTGACTACTTAGCAACAAACCAAAACATCAGTACATTATCAACATTTTTTCATCTCAAATCCAAAACACAGTCTCATAGTAGTTTCTGTGAAGAAAATTAACTCTACCACAGCTGAAACCAGGACAGTAGCCACCCTATGTTCCATACCATTTACCTTGTGCTCAGGTACCACATTATCCAATAAAACCTCATTAACCATCACTCTCCTTCCCATCCCTTGATATAATACACAGATTATCATTCCCTTAATCTATGGACCATCCCTGTAAGATGTCTGTGAAATGTTCACAAATACCCATGAAATGTCCATTGAGTTCATTTAGTCCATGACTTCAGGTTCTACCTGTTATGGTGGTTGCTTAGGACAGGAGAGGTCCTGAGTGTGTTGTGGTGGAGTTACTGGGCACCAAAACCAGCTCAGGGTCACTGCTGTGTTTGCACTGCTTCTTGTACGTCCTGTCTTCCATTTGTTCCGGTGGTTCCTGCTATAGTAATTCCTATAACAGGCAACTCAAACTATGGGTTACAACAATTTAAAGGTATTTCCATTACAGTCTCCACCCCTGGGCCCTTTGGACCAGACTGCTGGCTGGATGGCCAAGCTTAGAGAGTGATGGTGAATGCCGTTAAATCCAGCTGGCAGCCAGTCACAAGCGGTGTTCCCCAGGGCTCGGTTCTGGGACTGGTCTTGTTCAACACCTTTGTTGATGACCTGGATGAGGGAATCGAGT
>NW_010546786.1:0-62469 GCF_000687285.1 Phaethon lepturus
GAGCCGCCCCTGCCTCGTGCCGCGCCGCGGGAGAGCTCCCGCCGGCCTGTGCTCGGCAGCCGAATTCACTGCGCCCAACACCTCCGCCACGTGGGGGGATTCAGGCGGCGTGAGCCGGCGGTGCTGTGAAAGGCAACCCCGCAAACCGCAGCTGGACTCCCTTGGGCGGAAGGTGGGCGACCTTACTTGCTCTCTTACATTTCCGATCCTTCCACAGAGCGATGAGGGAGAAGCAGGGTGACAGAGAGAGCGCGCTTGTCTGGGAAACGCCGGATAGCCAAAACGGCCTCTGAATCTCAAGCTTGGGAACAGCCGGGTTTTCACACGCCTTTCGGTCATGTGTGATCCTGCTGCCCCAAAACGGAAAGAGGCGGTTAGCTTTTACCTCCTGCCCCAAGAAACCTCTGTCACTCACCTTGTCAAAAAAACGGGGGTTTGTGGGCCCATCTTAGCTGGCTTCTATTGCTTTCCCTGAGCTGGTAAGATAGTGCGGCCAAGAGAGCTGCAATGTCAAAGCCGCATTTCCACCACTCTCGCAAGGCTCCCACACCAGTACTGCTCATCTAGATCCCCTTAATCAGGATAGTTAGGCTTGACTAGAGAAAGAAAACAGTGAGAAATTACTTGGGTAGGTTGGACTAAATCATCTGAGCATGACAAAATTTGTTGTAAAGTACATGGTGAGCAGTCTCAGAGGCATCGGTGGTTACCATCAGCACTTTATAGAAGATGCATGACAAGTCTAGGAGACTGAAGAGGATACATATGTTAAAAAGGGAGAAAAGGAAGAGCAGAGAATTATGGATCAGTCACCCTAATCTCATTTTATGGAACAAAATATTAAATAATTAAACTATTTGTAAATACCTGGAAGAAAGCAAGGAGGTAACTGACAACCACTATGTTCTCCTCCAAGAACAAATTTGTCAAATCAAAATATTTTTCTCCTATGATCCAGTAACAAGCATTTGAGTCGGAGGAAGCAGTATGCGCTCTGTATCTTGATTTTTGTAAAGCTTCTGATGCTGTCTTCCATGATGTGCTTATAAACAGGCTGGTTCCCTGCGTTATGTTAGATGGCAGCACTAAAGTGGGAGCAGGGCAGGTCGGAACACTGGACTCGGTGATTTTCAGTGGTTCTGAGGAAACTGAGGATAGTACCACACAGCTACCCAGAAGACCTGACCTGATCTAGTATTATTAAATATTTCAGTAATAACCTGGATGGTGAAACAAGAAAGCACATGCCCTACATTTTCAGAAGCTAGAATTTGCATGCTGGGAGAGAAAACAAGAATTCTGACTGACCACAAGAATTAAAGAAAAGTTCTAAAAAGACCGACTGTAGTTCAGAAACAACACGTGCACTGTTCTGTATGTAGACAAGAATTTGTTAGTTATTTGATTGCAGTTAAGCATATTAGAAAGGAATGAAAGAAAATACCACTTTACCCTTCCCTGATGCTTCCCCTGGCTTCCTGGTGGTGTATTACACCTGAGCTTGAACTCCCTCTTTTTACTACTAAGCTTTCAGAAATACCCTTTCTTGCATTTTATTCCTCTTGCTAGCTGTCCTGGTTTCGGCTGGGGTAGAGCTAATTTTCATCCTAACAGCTGCTATAGTGCTGTGGTTTGGATTTATTATGAGAATAATACCGGTAACACACTGATGTTTTCAGTCGGTGCTAAGTAGCTGTAGTGCTTACACTAAGTCAAGGACTTGTCAGCCTCCCTGCTCTGCCAGCGGGGAGGTGCACCAGAAGCTGGGAGGGGGCACGGCCAGGAGAGTTGGCCCAGGCTGGCCAAAGGGATGTTCCCCACCGTGTAACCTCACGCTCCGTACGTAAACTGGAGTTGGCCGGTGGGCAGGAATCGCTGCTCGGGGACGGGCTGTCGGTAACCCGGTGGTGAGCAGTTGCTGACTGGGCATCGCTTGTTTTTGTATATTCCTTTACCAGGCTCATTATTGTTATTGCTTCTACCTTTGCTGTCCTGATAAACTGGTTTTATCTCAGCCCAGGAGGTTTTTTTCCAATTCTCTCCCCCATCCCACCTAGGTGGTGGGGAGGTGAGCGAGCAGCTGCCTGGTGCTTAGTTGCCGGGTGGGGTTAAACCACGACACCAGCTTACCCTGTAATTTGCACCATAAATGCTTGTATTATCATTTTAGTATAACTCCTTAGTATGATGACCTACATTTCTTTTTTTGCATGCTTCCTTCTTATGCTGAGATCAAAGAAGAGCTAATGATTGAGGCACTCTGATCTTACTAAAATTCCCATCCTCATTTTGCACTGAGGTGGTGCGTGGTTGTGCTTCATAGCATTTCTTCAGCAAACTGCCAACTCTGCTATTTCTTATAAACTCACTTTATGTAAAGCCACTCATTGCAGCCTCATTCCTATTTCCCTTTACCCTTCATGACCCATTCTCATGGATTAATTTTCTGAAGCGATTTTTCTAGAATTCATTGTCCCAGTATTTCTCCACCAGATGCAGAGAGCCGTCTGGTTAATTCTGAGAAATCTATATCCACACAGGAGCAAAATGCACTAGGAATAGTTTACTAAAATGCATGACCTTGAAATAGCATAGTTCCATAGCACAGATGGAGTTTACCAGATGTCTGAGACTATGAAATGATGAGATTTAAGAGATTCAGTACTTCAGAGTGATTTAAACAACTGAGATTGCAGTATAGGGCAGAGATACTGGAGGTATATTTAAACAAGCACATTAATATATGAATCCATGGTGTTGTTGCCCAGACTATTTGCCCACTGTGCCTCTACTTAGCTGTGCAATGTAGGTACATCCTGTGAACAGTGCAAGGTTTGCCCTTTGTTTATACGAAATGTGGGGTTCTTCCTTGAACCATTAGAACTGGTCTGGTGGCAATAGACCTTCTGTTCTTGGCTGTCCAATGTTTGATCCTTCAAGATGTCATGTTCCGGTCTCTTGGTGACGATTGAAACAACTGAAAATCCAGATAATGTGGGCTCAGCATCTAGCCAGAAGAGCTGCTCTTCAAAACACTCACATCATCTCTTAAATTTCCAGTGCTAAAACTAGGCAGTAAGGGTTCTCTACCTAGGTGGTGTCTTAAAACAGTCCTGTTGTTAGCAATGGGTTTTGTACAGCAAGGTCCTGTCCATACAGAGTTTCACAGATACATAAACATTATTCTTTCTCTGGCTAAAAGCTGCTTGGAGACATGAATTTCTTCAAAGGAGATATTTTTCCTGTCCCCACTCTCTTTTTCATGCACTCTATGACCAAAGTACCATGTTTCTTCATACTTCCAAGATGCTCAAACAGTTGAAGCTTCCCTTACTGTTTGGTCAACTCTTAGCTACTGACTATGGTTGCCTGTTAAACATAACAGGGCGTCTCTACTGCTAGCAAATAAAGGACAGGCTAGTCTGTCTGTGTTTTCAAATGTCACAGCTTTCTGAAATCACTGCTATTGCTAGTGAAACTCTGTTTTCTCAGCCTACAACAATTTGCCTCAGCACTGTCATTTCATCATGTAAGGGTCAGTTGCGGGTGAATGGGAGAGGGTTCAGCAGTTCATTTTCTTTGGACATAAGAATTGAGATGCCAATGTAAAAATCCTGTAAAATGTGTCTTTTTCTCCTGTCTGCCATTCTTCACATTTTTTTCTTCCTCTTCTGCAGGCAACTCGTTGTTGGCAAACTCCCTCTCTACTGATTTCCTCTGCTGGTCTTGTCCTCGGATTCCTCCACCAAGTCCTGCAGCCTAGCCGTCTCATCACCCCCCCGTACATCTCAACACACGACAAACAAAAAAGTCAACTCCCTTTCCACCCTCTTCCCATCATCAACAGTCCAAGGATCTCCTTCTCAGGATACGGCGTATTCTGAGGTACTGCTGAACGCCAGCTTAAAGACTTGGAAAGTTTTTTTCCCAACATTCAACAGACAGACACTACCCAGGTGAAATTGTTGTCTTCTGGCTTGCCCCAATTTAGGTATGGGGAAATAAGAGTGGAAGAAGAATTGCTGGAGGTGAGAAAACAGGCTGTTTCAGAGTTTCAGCAATTCTTCTTTCTCTCCTTTTCCTCCTGCCCCAATCTACATATCTCAAGAAAACGCTATATGGGTAGCAGAATGCCCTATACTCAAATACCTTCTGTTTGGCTCCAGAGGCATTTGAGCTTTTGGTTCAAAGGTAATGTTAGCAGACTTTGCTAAATCTATCATATTTTGACCAGTGAGGCCTATTGCCAAGAAGAAGAAAAGCACTTGTTCAAATATGTGAAATTAGTTTGTACTGAGATTTCAGCTGAGGAACTAACATTTAATTTTTCATACTAGTACTAGTTGGTTTTTACCACCAATTTAAAGAACCAGTATTAGTGGTTCTAACCCACACTGGTGGATTCTGTACCAACATGTCGTAAGACCCATTTTCTGTCACATGGAAATTACCGTCTAAAGAGACAGAAGAAATATTATTATCCCGTTCGCAGACAGGGCATTCAAGCATGAACACGCTAGGGAATATGCCTGAGGATACACAGAAAGCCTACATCAGTCGAGTGAGCCGTGTTGGGGAATAAACAACACAAGCCCTTTACTTAGTCTTTCTCCAGACACTCTGTATCTTTAAATCAGCCTATTAATTCACCACCAGCAGCACCATTGAAATAGATTTTCTTTTTGTTGTCATTTTTATGTACATGAGAGCAAGGGACTGAAGTCAGTATGGATCAATGAGATCAATATATCTGCTGTAGGAATTAATTAATTTTAAATATATCTTTTTAAAAAAATGTTATGCTTGTTTATGCTCTTAAATCACTGAAAATCAGAATCTATATGAAAAGTGAAAATGTACCTTCTGATTAAAGAATGGGGAAATTAAGGTAAAAACAAACAGGCCAGCTTGATAACAAGTGCACGATAAACAGGCATTTTACTGAAAAGGAGACTTTTCAGATATTTCCATGACATGTGGTTGCCACTTGAAGTGTGGTGCCTTCTGGTGCTGTCTCAGAATATCTGGCAGAACATGTTGTATGTAATCAGACGCTATTTTTTCAATGCATAATTCTTTAAAATTCTGTCTTCTCTGATAAGCGTAATGGAAGACAAATATTCTACTTACTAAATAATTTGCCTCAGAAAAATCAAACGAACACATCGCTAGGATTTTCTGTTACTAGCAACTCTGACTCCCACTTTTAAAAGTCCATAACACAATAAAGCAAAATTTTTAAGATGCTTTGCCTCTCTATCAAATCTTCTATTAAGGGAAAAGATTTTAAAAAAAGTAGTAATCACAGAAAATAATAATGGAATAAATTATAATGATCGTTAAATCTACCATTAAATCTAAATTTATCTTTCTATTAGTTACATAGAAGAAACAGTCACACTGAAGAGCTTACGCTCTGAGCCCACTGAAATATGGACATTCACTACTCACTGAATTCACTCACTCCTGTGCTTAAAATGGCACTTTCCTCTACTGCCGTGTAGTAAATGAATGCTAATCAGTAATATTCCAGCAAACTCTTACCCAACTAAATCATTTCTTGGTTCCCCAGGTAGAGCTTGCGTGTGGACATTTTCCAAAAGCATTGTCAAGGCTGATTTTAACCAGCGATAAAAGCGAAGGACAAAGAAGACAGCGGTGAAAATGAAAGTCAGCTGAGACAATGCTAAATAACACATTCGGCGGTGGTGAGAGCGTTTGTCAGGTATCTGACCCTGAGGCCAGCACATCTTCCCCAGCCGCGGCAGAGCTCGCGCAGGAAAGCAGCAACGTTTTTCTCACGTTATGACATCGGCAGGGAGCCGTGTAGGGGGGCGCAGAAAGGGACCTGCAGTTTTCCTGGGTTCTGGCAACAAGTCTAGTGCATTAGATTTGCACTTGTTCAAAACAGCTTATAGACGCCAGCAAATATTTGTGAACTTGGCTTCCCACAAATGAAAACATTTAAGATCTCGCTTGAGTACTGCCTGCTAACAAGGAACGCAGTGAAATAGGAGTGGACCAGGAGATTAAATCCAACCATGCCGAGGTGCCTGCAACTGAGGCATGCACTGCTGTACTGTTTTGGACAAGATGCAGTCTGGTTGCCTGGACCGAACATCCGTGCATGAGGTTTGAAGATCTGCCTTCCTGCAAGTTGTCTTTCCACCTGCCACATCCTACCCTCGCCATCCTCTCCGGTACAAGGCCTCCCATGCCCAAGCTTTTTGCCTTTGGTGATGTTCCTGCCTCCCCCATTCCTTGTCCTATTCCCGGTGACACCATGGGCCTGCTGTCCAGACCTTCTCCCAGTGCTAAATTTGGTCACTGGTGGAGGGACAATGACAGGCTTCATACTGCAGTTATGGCAGCTCCTCCAGAATGAACTGGCTATTCCTGGACAACCCTTTGCCTGGGGAAGAAGATAAAAGCATTGAGTTTCTGAAAGTCCTTGTCTCTGTGATCCCTTTGTCCCTTGTCAGCTGAAGACTCAGGGCCTGGGAGATGAGGTGGGACCAGCAGGTTGACCAGCAGCAAGGTGCAAACCTTCAAAATGAAGCTCGCTGGCACCACTATCTCACCACCACTGCACTGCATGGTGGTTGCCACTGAGAACCTTGTGACCTCTGAGTCCCACCAGCCAGCAGCAAAGCAGGCTGTGGTGGACAAATCCAACATGGGCAAAGTCGTGATTAAGGATCCTGAGGCCATCCTCCAAACCTTCTCAGTTAGGACTGCATGAATCTGAGGTATCATTGAATCCACCCAGGACACCTCCTTTCCAAGCAGGATCATTCACAGCATAAAGTGGGAGAGGCTGAAAGCCCTCTGTGCTGTTGAGTGGTGAAGCCAGACCCACACAACAATGAAGAACAGGTCTAGTTTAACCACACGCTATGAAATGCTATGAGTAAGTGGAACGTGCTTTTTTCTTTGACTGCAATGTGGCGGATCCTGATTGACAGACTAGCCACAAACATGCAAACGGCACAAGCTGCACACATCAGTGCAGCCCTGGTGACTGCTGTGTCCTATGCAGCTTCTGCAAGGAATTGGCCGAGCCTTCCCATTTGGACCAGGAGTACTAGGACTAGTTTCTTGAGCAGCTTTATGCCCATCTTCTGCAGTCTGTGAGTAGCTGGAGAAGCTCGATGACCCCCTTCGTCTGATCCTGCCTTGATTAATGGGGTGAACTGAGCAGGTTAGGGTGGAGTCCCATTAACTGTACGTGACTTTTCTGTCTCGTTCTGTTTCCTAGAAGGAGGGGTTTAGGTTTGCCAGCTTTACCCACTCACTCCCCACAGGATCTCAATCCACACTTCTTCTGGACAAGCATGATTACTCTGACTGTGTCTGCCCTGGCCTTCTATGTCTTTTTTGACCTTTCGAGCATTCTGGCATGCGGCTGTGACTGCTGCCTCCACAACCCTCAGGAAGCATTACAGGCTGAGGGTTACCTGTTTTGCTGCAGAGAAATGCAGCTGAGAAGTGGCTGTGCCGTGCAGCTCAGGCAAGGGGGGAGCATGAGGAGAGGTTTGCTTGCTGCCTGCTTCTTGGGAGAGGGTGGAGAGAGCAGCAGAGGGATTAAGGCTGTGTAGGCAGTTTGTATGGATGGCGGACTGAGACTTGATAAGGGCTAGAAAGGCAAGGGGTGGAACCAGCTGGTTGGATCCTGCAGGACAAAAAAGGCACCCTTTCACCAAGGAAACCTTCTCTCCCTCTGTCCACAGTGACACAAGACCTTCTGTCTTGTCCTCTTCTCTCCCTTTTTAATCTCTAGAGAAACTGGCCATTTGCCCTGTACCTAGGCTTTTGGCCAAAATGCTCTATTCATGGAATGGCCATGCCTTCTGAACCTCATGAAAGGCCACCTGCACTCCATATGCTGTGTCTCTCCCTTTTACGGAGAGGAGATGCCCTAACAGCCACCATGTGGTCTGGAGCCTGCTGCCATTTTGTGTCCTTTCAGCCTACACCTACAGAGGTCTCTGAAGAAAGCGGAACACAGCAGGCATTACTCTTCCTTGCGCTCCATTAACTGGCCTTCCCGGCACTTCTTGGGAGCATAACTCAGTGGCGCTAGACGGAGCCAGAAACTTGTACCCCCCACCAATCACCCAAAAAAGAAACTCATAGAAAAGCAGCCTATGTACTCAGGCTGGAATGAGAAGCACTGGCACGGGGGATCGCTGATGCAGGCTGGGGCTAGGAGTGGGCTGAAAAGGTTTCCTGGATTTGTCTTCTCTGGGGGACACTGTGGGGTCTAGACACAGGATCCAAAGGACACCTTCTCCTTGTGACTCTTCCTTCATGGTCTGTCCAGCGCATAGATGTCCAAATGAGTGGCTGATTTAGTGGTGTACTCTCAGACAAAGATTTGTTCGAGGTGTCTGTACAACATCGTAACATGGGGAACACCTGCCATGTCACCACCCTGCATGGTTCTTTCCTTGGGTCTTCTTGGCCACCTTGAACTTGTTCTCCTTGAACAGCTGGCAACCACCTGATAGTGCTGCAATGCCATTTCCTTCATGCTCTAGGTTGCTCTGCACTGGCCTTCCTGGGAGAATAAAAGAATTGAAGTTACCAAACAACAACCAAAAAAAGCTCTGTGTCCCACCCCCAAAAAAAGAGAGAGAGAAAAGAGGCACTTCAGCAAGGGGCAACAGCAACAGAAGGTACAGCAATCAAAGCAGGGAAAAGATGAAGCAGGGGAAGTCTCAGGGAAGATGAAGAAGTGAGCTGCAAAGGTTAGAGGGGTAGCAGTCAGCAGAAAAAAAACATGAGTGGCCTGACAAGTTTTGGGCCTTTGTATATCCTGAGAAGCACTCAAAGTGTCATGGGATCTCTGAAGAACTTCAGCCTGCGCTGGAGGATTTTGTGGTGGTGTGTCCCACTTGCTGCTTGGAACACTTTAGGAGTGGGCACACAGTGAGTGCATGCTTGGAAGTGGTTTGGTTTCCTCCAGAAAGGACATAGTCTGCATGCACCAAAACTGCTCTGTGGTCCAAACCAGTGGACAGCACGTGGGGACAACTGCGGACGTTCGCTCCATAGCCAGACCAGCACTCCAAGCCAAACTGCATGTATTATCCGCAGCCAATGGTGGGCATTGCACAGAACACAAACGTAGCTGCTGCTGTAAGGAAATTGCAAACCAAGGACAAGGCAGTGATACAGCCCCGAGATTAGGCAGAACAAGCAGACTCCTGATTACAGCTTGGCACCAGCTCAGGTCACAGGCCCAGTTAAACCAAGTATCTCCAGGAGTATTAGCCATCCCCAGAGGGACTGGGAGCAGGACAGCCTGCGGCTGTGGCCGGCGCTGGCCGGCTGTGGGTGAGGAGCCTCCTCCACCGCAACACTGTGCCTGGCGCAGGAGGAAGCAAGCCCAGCTTGCTCCTTAAGAGGGACGTGAGAATCGCATCACCAGAAGCCATTAGATGATGCAGCCAAAAGGTGTGGCTTGTGCATTTTGTTTGGGTTTACCTGATGTTAGTGAAATGATAGAGATTCGTATTAGCATTAAGCTTTTCACACTTAGGCCCAGAGTGATAAAGAGACTTTGGCTTCCAGTTACTTTCATCAAGCCATGCCTTCGCATTTGCTGAAAACGCTTCTTGGTTTGCTGAAGCCAAGATTTCACACTACATGTTTGACCAAACTTCTTTATAATTCCCCCTCTCAGAAAAGTAAAGTCATTTCTCATTTCATCGTAGGAAGTCATAAAAACAAACCTGTCATTCATCCATGCCCTACAGGGTTTTTAGATTCCTTTCTTCTGGCACTTGTCTTACTATTGGAGAACCTTTCTAGATAATTGGGCAATGAAGTGTTAATACTTTCTGGGCTGGGGAGTGAGGGACAGACTTTTTTCCAAAAAGAAACAGAACAATGTCTGATGTAGACAGAGCTTCAGTTTTGTTCTTTGCTGACCTTTTAATGTGGTGTATATCTGAGCAGGGACTCATCCTCGCTGCTTCTTTCTTTCATGTCAGTCTGGATCTAATAAGGAGAGGCATAGTGCAAAGACCATCTTTTCTTGCCATTTGGGAATGGATTGGAGAAGGTTACAGTCATTATATCCGCAAGCAGCATGATTGTATTATTTTTGTGGTTCAATATATAAAAAAGCCGCCCTAGGGATAACAGGCAGGTCTAAGTAACATACACATAACATATGGACTCCTGCTGTGTATTTTTGACACTCCTTAACGGTGAGAATTAAGATCTATGGCTCTCATCGTTCAGCTGATAACATCAAGACAGGCTGCAGTGACTACACAGAGCCTTCCCGAAATCAAATTGGTCTCTGAGCAAACACAGCAGTTCATGTGAGAACGACTAAATAAGAACAACTTAGAACTGCAGCTTAAACTGCAGCGTATATAGAAACAAGCACTATTTGTTGCAGCAGATGAAGCTGTAGCCGATACTTGTCTCTGACTTGGTTCTGCGATAAAGGGTCACGCTTTTATTAGGGATATGGACAGGAACTACCAACAGCAGCTCATAACTATGCAAAGAGGTAATCTCCGGTGGAAAAAACCCAACCGTCACCAAATAATTAATCTTGCATTCCACTTGAGATCTCTCCCACACAAGTGAGGGAAGGTGTGTCATGATTCAGATCACTGCCAAAATAGCACGATGTGGCATTTCTTAGTTTAATTGTTTCAACAGATCATTTATTTTTTCTGTAAAAATGAGTTTGATTTGAGCTCTCATCCTTGAAATACCAGGGTGAACTTCATTAAATGCAGTTTACCTTCACTGAATGACTAACAAGACCCCCAGTGCTGCGGGAAGTACAGCAGACTGCACACTCTCCAGGCAGCTAAGCCAACACTGCACATTGCCAGTCACAGCCATACCCTCCTGTGTCCTTCAGCACGCGTTCAACATAGGACAGCAATGGTCTGTGGCAAGCGGCAAGAAGAGAGGACTGCTAGCAAGACCCCTGAGAAGGCTGGATTTTGAGGGAGAAACCCAGGGGAAACAGGGTGACCCCATTACCAGGAATTTGAATGGACAGACTTCTACCTTCTCCCTTTTCAATCATGAGCCATAAGGATGCTCTTATGCCCCAGGAGTCTCATGAGAATATCCACACACAGCATTGAGAAGTCCTCGCATGCCTGCCACACACCTTACATGTGTAATTTACTCGTTTCTTCAGTCAGTGTTATTTTTTCCCTTTGAAATGTCAGAAGTGGCTTCCTATATTAGTAGTTTCAATGCAGCACTTACACATTAGGGACGTAGTAAGTATTTTAAAACGGGTTCATAAGTAGTTCATAAAGCCTTTGTAAAATCTCAATGCATTCAGCATGTACTTTTGTACATCAGTCTGGCTTTCTCAACAGTAAAAATGAAGACAATGAATCCCTACTTAGACAATTACCTGCTTAAAACACTGGATACACATCCAAGGCACTGAAATGCTTTTTAGAGAAATACACGAGTGCATGTGTGACGACTAACAAGCTATTGGGTTTTGTAACCATACAATTACCACATTAAAAGAAAAATACATGGCAATACAAAGTGATTTGTAGAAACAAATCAGAGTAATGGGCTACAGTTTCCCAGATTTTTCCCTACTGAGTAATAAACATGTATTTATACCACGTACTGATACATTACAGTGAGATTGAGATTAAGATGAATTTGATTTGATCTCAATACCGTGTCCCTGAGTTCAAAGTATCCATGGCAAGCACAATGAATGAGGAAGTTGGAAACCACAGCAAGGTAAGCAAAGTACTCAGCAATTCAACCCAAGAGTGCCGTTTTATCTATCCCTCGTTAAGGGATTAATACAACACTGATTGAAATTGGTGAGGATTTTACTGCAGAATTAATAAGAATTGTGAGCTATAAATTATGACAGAAAAAAGGGTTCCTGCAGTTACTGTGAAGGGCATATGAAGAAATAGGACATAAATTTACTTTTTAAGTGTGCTAGTGCCTATCTGAAAGTAATCTAGTAAATTCACACAAAGTGCATTAATTTTCCTCCGTAACTGATAAACAGAAGCAATTCCCTTTCACCTTTACACTGAGATAGCCTTCCACTGCACTTCAGCAGGGCAAGCCACAGGTGACATGCAAAAGAAAATTTCAAGGCAACAGTGTCACTCACCTTATCTTAGAATCATCAAATCATCGAATCATCGAATCATAGAATCTTTGGGTTGGAAGGGACCTTTAAAGGTTGTCTAGTCCACCCACCCCGCAAAGGCAACACAGTGTCACTCACCTTATCTTAGAATCATCGAATCATCGAATCATCGAATCTTTGGGTTGGAAGGGACCTTTAAAGGTTGTCTAGTCCACCCACCCCGCAGTGAGCAGGGACATCTTCAACTAGAGCAGGTGGCTCAGAGCCTCGTCCAACCTGAACTTCAATGTTTCCAGGGATGGGGCATCTATCACCTCTCTGGGCAACCTGTGCCAGTGTGTCACCACCCTCATGGTGAAAAATTTCTTCCTTATATCTAGTCTAAATCTGCCCTTTTTTAGTTTAAAACCATTGCCCCTTGTCCTATCACTACAGGCCCTGCTAAAAAGCCTGTCCCCATCTTTCTTATAAGCCCCCTTTAAGTACTGAAAGGCTGCTATAAGGTCTCCCTGGAGCCTTCTCTTCTCTGGGCTGAACAACCCCAACTCTCTCAGCCTGTCCTCACAGCAGAGGTGTTCCAGTCCTCTGATCATTTTTGTCACCCTCCTCTGGACCCACTCCAACAAGCCCATGTCTTTCCTGTGCTGAGGGCTCCAGAGCTGGATGCAGGACTCCAGGTGGGGTCTCACCAGGGCTGAGTAGAGGGGCAGAATCACCTCCCTCGATGATCTTAGTCATCAAAAATGGAACCTGCACTGTCAGAGAGTCCCCAGAACCTTCCTTTGACATTGCCATAGAGGATGGGTTCCAACTTTTGGAAGTGATATTCACACTTCACCATTGCAATGAAATGTTTGGATTTATTTCACTAGTAGTAATAAAATAATACTGATAAATATAGGTACCCAAAACAGGAGATATTCTGTGGTCCAGCAGCCAATATTTATTAAACATTTTTAAAGGCCAAGCCTAGGAGAAGTGAAACTCAAAGACTGAGACTCAATCCATACACCCTTATAGGGCAAAGCCCAGGTCTTTAAATTCCAGACAGCACCTGCCGAGGTGCGCTAGTTACTAGTGATGTTGGACTTTGCCTTTCCTTAAGTAACACATATAGCAAACATCAACAACGCAAATAACACCCCCAGGAGCAGCTGCTGAAACAGAAATCAGTAGAATGAGAAAAGGAAAGAATAAACCCACAGCACATATGACAACGCTGAACAAATGTGAAAGCAGAGCTGCAGTCAGTCTGCTTTGCAGTAGCCCTTCACCTCCACTTGAAATCCTGGAACAGACAGCCATGACTTAGCTAATATACACATTATGGATAAAGAATGGATTCACTTACACAGTATTTGCAGTGACAGTAATTTATTCAATAAAAAGCAGCTCATGCCCACCCTGTCACAAATCTCTAGTAAATAGATTCTATTTATCTCTCCACCTACTTCTTATTCCTGTCTTCCTTGTCACTCATTATTCTCTCCACAGTCAAGAACCACAGCATCTGATGTATCACTTCCCTGTTTCTTTCTTTAACTTATTTCTTCAGTTAGAATCTCACTGGAGACATCCCTCACTGTGAGAGCTCAATCACCACTCAATAGGATTATTGCTGACCTCCCTCCGTGGACTCCCAAACCCCTCACAGCTCTACCTTACTTTGCCCTAGGGTGGTCACAGTAGAGCTCTAATAGCAAGTCATCTTCCCCTTCACACTTTCTTGGAGTCCACTTCTTTCAAGGAATTCCTTTGCTTGGCCTCCTGCCTTTGTGTTCATGTTTCCCAGCTTCAGTGACTGACACAATCTCACTTCCATCATCACTGCCATTTCACCCTTTCTTTCCTTAAAGCTTTCCTAAGTATCTCTTCTTGCTGAAGCCCTGTGTCTTTGCCATCATCTCCTTTCCTCAGCTGCAACATGCCAAAAATGAGATTGTGTTCAAGCACTTTGGAGACAGAATTACAGTTCATGGGAAATTTTCTAAGATCGTAAACGTCTAAGATCAGAGATCATATATCAGTCTAATGCCGTGTCTATTACAATGTGTCCTCAAGCTATGTTTGATGCACCTGTAAAACTGGAAATAATAATAACACTGAGGAAAGGGGTAACTGCTAAGAATTTTCAAGAGCTGTAGCACATGCCAGGGATAAAAGAGGAAGTGGAGATGACAGTAATCAAAGCTAGACTTGCCTGCCTGCCCCTCATAGCAAGGTTTTGCACTGAGCTCTCCTGATGGTCATCACCACCAAAAGGACAAAATGGGAACCCGTTAGTTTAGGTGAATTAGTTAAGGTGAATAACCCATAAGTTAAGGTGAAGAGCTAGTAGGTGTGATGGAAACATCATCTGAGGCTTGTAGTAGCTCGTTTTGCCAAAGCAAAGAGGGAAAAAAGGTATTGTGCATCAAAAAAGTATGAAAGCGTCCTGGGTCTTCTCCTTGTACACTGTTATTCATGCACAGTCTGTACCTCATGGTCTTTCCTTAGGCATTTTCAAATGTAGAGAGAGAAAACAAAATTGAAAAATTCAGGATGTCACTAAGAGCATGGTTGAGAGCCAAATGAAGGAGGAGAGCAATGGAGGAGGGGACTGGAAGGTGGGAAATAGTGTCATAGGTTAAAGTAATTTTAAGTGAAAAAAAACCAAACAGAACAAAACTCAAAACAGAGAGTGGGAAGTTAGTGAACATGGATAAAATAGAGTTGAAATGTAAAAGATGAACTCCAAACATCAAAATATTCCAAGACATAATATATGATCATTCCTATGATATACAAATTAGGAACAAAGTGAAGACATAAGAGCAAAAGAAATGGAAGTGTGTAAAGGAGACAAGAAAGTCTGAAGGAAGTGTCCATGTCAATATCGAACCATTTCACAATTTCCCCAGTTTCACTAAAATAGATTATTATAAGCAAATAGCATTTTTCAGAGTGAAGCTGGTTAGTTTTTTTAAAAAAATTAAAGTATTATCAGCTCTTGCTATAAATTATACTTGTCTCTGTGCCCAGATATTTTGCCTTTGGGAGCAAAGCAGATTTTCTTCCCCCATCTGCTGTTCTTGGAGAGATTTCACAGTATTCCCTCATGGTGCCTCTCCACAGTTCCAGTGAAGAACTTGGTGTAGTCTGTGGCTATAGACAGATCATGATCAATTTTACAGAGAGGAAAAAAGGATGACAAATCTCATTCTGGAAAGTTAACTTTCAGGTTATCTTCGACAGGATCCATACTACTACCAGATTATTGTTTTAATTAAGGTAGTGCCTAGGAATATCAGTCAGAAATTAGGACTCTGTTTCTGAACACAACATAGAGATAAATAACACAAATTTCATCACTTCTCATAAGAGATCATAAAAATGTTAGCCAAATCCTGTGCCCAGCTTAGATAGTTTGAATGTGGAAGTTCATGGTCCGGGTGTCAGTTCTGACACTGTGGAGACACCAAACAGAAAAGAGTGGCAGAGGTAGGCAAGAAAACGGGCAACAAAACAGTGAATGAAATCTAACAGGAAACCAAGACTTTGAGAGGACATAGCTCCTTATTTGCTCACCTTCTATCTTCTAAAAGCTGTGATAAGCTGTACAGTTTGTCATAGGGCCTTTTCATTATTCCTGTTTGGTTTTATTCAGGGGAAGTCACTCAAGAGTTAGATAACAGAAAGTAATATTAAAGGATATGAAAAAAGCATGATAGAGTTCAAATTTTAAACTGACTTGCAATTGAGCCTTGCCCTTACCTCTTCACTAGAGGAGAAAGGTGGAAACCTGTGTCGTACACTGCTGACAAATACTCACCTGATGTAGTAAGACCTGCACCAAATAAACTCTCAAGTCAACCACATTGAAAAAGTTCACTGGAATTTTCTGCTTGTCTGTTGAAGGGTCTGCCAACTAACTTTTGCAGTTCATTCAGTATGAGGTCCTATAAATTTACAGACATTATATAATCTTCCCTAATTACTATCAACCATCACTTCTTGACTATTCATCATTTTTTCATACTCTGGTAGATTGCTTGTCCTCATTTTAATCAGTCAACTCATCCCACGAGTCAGAATCTGTATAAATGTCAAGTCAATACTTAATCCTGTTAAGGTTGAAATTGAAAACCTTATCTCATAAACCAAACTACATTTTGCAGTCTGGGCTCTGAGTCAGGTGATGTGAGGGAAAGCTCAGAGAATCAGAAGAAATTCCTGGAATATTTTGTAAGCGAGTGACAGTTAAATTGTGTGTCCCACCAAATCCCACCTCAGGTAGATCCCTGACACCGTACACTAGAGCATACTGTCAAAGGCTTACCATTTCCAGTAAAGATTATTGTATTTTAGTAGGGACTTAAGGGATATCCTGCATCCATTAGTAGCCTGCTCAGTGCTGAAAGGCTTAATGAATTGCTTGAGATATCTAGAATAGTATATTAACACTCACTTATTGGAAAAGTACCAGCCAGATTATTAAATGATTTTTTTTTAAATTAATAACTAAGGAGACACTGCTTTTAACTGCAGGAAATTTCAGTAATCATTAAATACATAGAGATCACAAGCCGTAGAGAAATTAAAAGAAAACGTATAAAGGTACCTCCAGACAACAGTAGGTCCTGAATCTACAAAGATTTTCTAATTTCAAAGCTTCAAGAGGACCATTTTCATGATTTGACAGGAAGAGTGGAGACTTTGTGCTCCTGCTTAGATGTTTGCTGGGAACTCAGTCTCCCAACATGGTGACTTTTTTCTTGATGGTTTAGATAGATGTAAGATTAAATTTACAGCTAAATTAACTTCATAATATTAGTAAATGAGACTGCACTGCTCTATATTTAGTCTTCTTGGAAATGCAAGATGCATATGCCCTTTCCGAGACAGACATCAATGAACAGACTAAGAACTCCAAGCCAAATTTATTCCAGAAAAAAAAAAAAATCTTTTTTTAGGTTTATGTTACTTTACTTATTTTAGATATAATCAAGCAGAGGCACTAAAAACATGGGAGTTTGAGCTGCTGGGTACCCTGCATTTTCTGGGAAAGATACACTTAAATAAGTCACGCAAGATGCGTCCCTGGATGGAACCTGTTTAGCCTCTGAGAAGTAAGGAACATTTTATGACTTCTCACAACAGTCTCCCTAGGACTGCTTTCAGGCACTAGCAAGGAAAATGCAAATATAACAAAACAAGCTGAGCTCAGAAACATAGTAAGTTCTCATTTGGACGGATCCTACAGCAGAGCAATGCAACCTTTACAAGTGTCACCACTAGAACTGGACATTCGCCTCACTGGAAAGTGTCCCCTCTTCTGGTGAGTGTTCAGCTCCGTAACTACTAACTCAGGTCATCAATATCTGGGGAAATATTGCCTTTTTAAAAAAAAATTGCTTGTTTTAAACCAAAACCTAAAATGTTAAGACAGATTCATAGACTTATAAAAAACATAAAAACCATTTATCAGGTACAGGTCTTTAGATTTTAGCATGGACTTCAATAACTGAATTCCCAAGTAGTCTTGAGGCATGATGGGAATGACTTTGGCCAGATCTTCCATCCTGAGCAACTGGGCATGAATTTTTACTCCCTCAAACGTAGAAAACCCCACCCTTCTATTGACTGAAAACAAAACCAAGCCCTCCCTCATTTCTTACACACCACTTAGAGAAATAGTTAAATTGTTTGTGCAGCAAGGGAAGAAGGATGCAGAGCTCCCACAGAAAGGGGACAGAAGTCATTATTTTGTTATCCTCCATGCTGGCAACCACATCCCTGTTGCCCACTATCCTGCCTTCAAACCCACACCCCGCCAGGGCACTGCAGAGAGCATCTCCGGCTCAGACCAACTTGTGCGAGGGAGACTACAAGCGCTCCTCTGCATCAGAGCATCATTGGGCTATTTCCAGGTTTGGGAGAGGGCAGAGACTGTTTGAAATCACAGTCGCCTCTCCTGAGCAGCAAGATGCAGAAGGGACGTTTTTTCCCCTAAGTAGCACACTTTAGGAGGATTTATAAGACCTGTTTAGGAAAATGTGTAAGGGTCCTCACCAGTCTTCTCTTTTTCTTGATATCCAGCAGATGAAATACAAATCAACCCTAGTCTGTAGCTTCCAATTTACACCTGTTTTTTTGATGTGCTTCTGAGAAAGAGAAAGTCCAGGCTGCCACCACGCTACGGCTGGTGAGACGGTCAGATGTGGACGTCTTGCAAACCTGTGCTGCTCTCCTGCCTGCTGCAAACCAGCTGGCGAACTTGGAGTCACCGAGGATTAAAGCACGCTCCGGGACACAGGCTTGGCTAACTGCTGTTATCCAAACAAGGTGGCAGCTACTCCCTTTTCCACTGAAAAGTCAGGCTCCTTGTGTTAGGTTTGATAACTTGACCTTTCATTTAATAAGTCTCCTCAGTATGAAATGAACTGAAGTGAGAATCCTGCATTATGGACTTAAAGCCATCAGCTTCTTCACCAATTTCAATGTTTTTTAAATTATACAACAGAGTACCTGGGAAGTACGGGGGTGGAGTATACTAGGCCTTAGGCAGCACCTGAGAAAGACGGGTTTCTAAGTCAGGCTTTCAGCTTGATTGGCTTCCTGCTTTCGAGCTGCTACATTCACTGTCTCTGTTTTATTTAGCCTTTGTTGCAGTGCCTCCTCAAATGGTGAATTCCTCCGCGCTGGGGTTGTCTCCCACCATGTATGTACGGAGCCCAGCAAGGTAAACTTCCATCCAGGTCCTACTGAAATACAAATAATCAGCTGGTTTGATTGTAGCTGGGGATATACCTCACTAGAACAACGGAGTATAAACACCGACCTTCGTTTAAAATGGCTTCAAGAAATCAGTAAACTCCTCTTTGAGAACTGATACTTGAAATAATGATCTCCAAAATACAGCCCACAAACCCAAGCAGAAATGCAAGCCTAGCTAGAAACCTTAGTGTGGCAGGAGGGATTTGTCCGACTCCCGCCTTGGGCAGGGTGACGTGTCCCGGGGCACTCACGCACACATATGTAATGCGGGAGAGGGGCTCGGCGCGAAAAGAGAAGGAGGCTCGCCCTGAACAAGCAGGGCAGCCTGATCATGAGAAACACCCCGGTGAGCGCAGGAGGGTGTTGGCTGTGAGAGCACGGCTTGACAGCTTCGGCTCCAGTGGTTCTCCTGTGCTCAGGGAAGGACGACTGGCTTCTCAGATAAACAAGATCTGTTCCTAGCAGTACCTCTCTCTTTCTCCAGTTTCTTTTAAGTGAGATGATCAGCAAGATCCTGATTCTTTGGCTAGATATGCACATCAAAGAAGTATCAATATTAGCAATGCTTTTTAGTGTAGCAGAAAAAGAAGTGTCAGGACAAATAAGCCAGGAAAGATACACATGCGCTGTGTTTGGTCCTGAGGGATGGCAAAAAAGCAGGGGGTACAAATCCCCAAACCCCACATTTTCTTTCTAAAAGTAAGTTTTTCCCCTTTGGTTTTCCGCTGCACTGTGACATTTATTCTGCCTTTATGCATCAATTCACATGTGATCAGTCAGAAAGAAACAATACTGGTTTTCTGAATCTATAAGCACCAAAAGCTCTCCAGGAGCACAAAGGAATGAAGAGCCACAAGTTCATGCAGCAATTCAGACCTGCAGAGACACCGTGTGATTCTGCTTCCTTTTTTCTCTTAGCGGAACAAAAACTAGACTTACATCCTGAAAGGAAGAGTCACCAAAGGGCGTGCTAGGTGACCTAACAGACCTTCTGCATCTCTACTGTCTGATTCAGTGCAAAGAATGCAGACCTGTGAATCATGACACTGAGCTGAACAAGCAGTGACATGGATGGAGCCAAAAAAAAAAGATCTCCAAACATTTCTACTCTACCCAATGCCTTATCATAAGCATAACATGAACAGAGAAAGATGATGTGTTCAGGATGGAAACACAAACCAGAAGGCGTTGTGCCAGTCTGATCCCTCCAGCGGCATGTTTCCCTACAGAAGTAGCAGTCTTTGGGTTAAAGACTGCGTGGGCAGGGGATGGAAAAGAATCCCAAACTCGGTACCTTGCAGGTAGGCGGAGGATCTGATTCACGTTGTAATCGTTTGTAATAGCCTGCAGCCATAAGGCCAAATACTTTCATCTCTTCAGATCTCATAAGCTAAGCAGTGTTAGCTGGATCAGTATTTGCAGTGGAAGGTCTCCAAGCGGCACCGACGCGGGCAGGAAGCGATGCTGATGAGGGCTGGGCTCGATCCAGTGCCGAGCCAGAACCGCAGGAGAAGGTTTGGAAGGAGTTATTCTGGCAGCACTACCACTTCTTACACAGGGTTGTAAAGGGCAGCCCTGGTGTTGCGTGGTCAATAAAAGCCCCTTTCCTCTCTGCATAGGTTTTCCTGATACCCTGGACAAAGTCCAGCCTATGCAATTGCATCCTAACCCCTTGCTGCAGCTGAAGACAACACGGATTATTCCTGCTAGCAAACCCCGTGCAGGTCCCTGGGCTTTCTTTATTGTGCTGATCTAATGCAGTCCAGAACCACAGCGATCCGCATTTCTAATTAACTTTACAAATTTAACAGGCTAAGGCTGCTAAACTTGGTCTGAAATCTCAGACTGATTCCAATAAAACCTAAAGATATGGTTAAGGAATGTGCTGGTTTTCTTGAGCTGTTGTCTCCAGTTAAAAATAATGTGCCAATAGATAATGCTAAGTTTGAAATTAGGATCTTTGCATATACTCCAGCCCATATTGTCTATTTTGGGAACGGCTAAAGAATCCCAGACCAAGAAAATAAGTACAAGCAAAACACAGTTGTCTCCCTGTTACTGAAACAAACACCAAGTCATATATTATCATTGTCATAAAAAAAGACTTCATCAGGACAAAGAGACTCAATGCTACAGCCTGCAGCAAAGATACCATTAATAAAATAAATCACATCATTCACAACTACAAGTGCTTCACTTTAAAGGCAAAAAACAGGGAGAATAGGACTGTGTGTACTTGCATGAAACAGTACAATCTGTATCAGTGTACTGCACACGTCCACACTGCTCATACAATGAATAAAGAGGAAATGCAACGCAGTCAAATAACTTTATTAATCTTCTGCACAATGACCTTCTACTAAACTCATATAACCAAAGGTCTACATGCTATATAACCTATCAGATTGCTCCCCCATGAATAAATAAAATTTCACAGAAAAAAAATGAGAATGAAAGCTCAATTATTGGTATCTTTTAAGGCTAGTAGGCAAATATTTCAATAAAATATAAGATGACTTGGGGCGACATAGGAGCACACTGAAATTTTTCAGCGTAAGAAGTGATACCCCTTCTGTTAATAACAATTCCAGCCAAATTTCACATACTACTTGAGATTATTTTTTTCTTCATGCAGATCAGCAGAACTGAGGATAGAAACCCAAGAAAGTAGCCACATAGAGGAAAAATGAATACCCTGAAGGAGCAGCCAGCTGACTAACAAGCGTACCAATACTGACCTGCCAGTCAGCCCATCCATAACTCTAAATCAGCCAAAATGATGCTACTTGCTCAGAGAAATACAGAAAGGGAACTAGAAAGTCTTATGAAAGCAGAAGGAAAAGCAGTGTGGATATGAACAGGTGATGGAGATATAGAACGCAACTATATGGGAAAGCTACATTAGCTCTGCTGTGAACAGAAAACTTGCTTTTCTCAAGGATTTTATTGGTTATGCTTCTCAAATGAGAAACCAACAGGCCAAATCCTTCATCCTGCTAAGGAAATTAGGTGGCAATATAGAGTAAAATGCAGTTTTAAATGAGACAGACGTTCTAGCATAGAGCACCCAGTGTGCAAAGAGACTTTTTGGTGCCAGCCATCTTACAGCCCCCTCAGAGGAGGAAGATATGATGTGACAGGAAGAGGGCTGATCTGAAATGCACCATGTCCAGTCTTCCTTTAGCACAAACAACTGTAAGTGTGCCTGAGGTTGATTTTTTTGGACAGGAATGGTTCTGAATTGGAGAGATGCAATAATGTCCCTCCATTAGTTCTGAGGTATGGACTGGGACTTACCCAACGTTGATTTGGGTGAATGCTGTGAATGTGAAATGTGTAAATAAATACTTTTTAAATACTAACCAAACTCCCAGACAGCTCAGAGACACACTCAGAAACAGTCAGAAAATATTAAAAAAGTCCAGAAGAGTTGCTGAGAAAGTGGGGTCAGATTGTCAAAAGACGAATTTGCTTGAAAAGAAAGCATGAAGTCTTGAAGGCTGCGGACACACCACGCTCAGTAAAAGATGCCATTGATTAATTCTCTAAATGAGGAACGCTTCTAAACTTTTCTAGATGAGCCCCACCAGGAGAGAGAACAATGCAAAGAGCATCAATCTTTACTGCCTTGCAGGGGTATGGGGAAAGAGACAGTCACTCAGATATCTCGGGTCTGGGGCACTACAAGCACCCAGGCACACACACTTTGTGTACCTGGCAGCAGAGGTAAGGGCACCCACGATGCAGCTATGTGCACACGCGTGCGACACACCACCAGAACGGCTCTGCGCTTCACCTCACTGCTCGATCCTGGCAGGGACCCTTCGCGGGAGCGTTAAAAGCCCCCACCCTAGAGTAAAGGAGCAGCCAGGGGCGTCTTTATGGAGAAAAAACAACCCTTCAAACCTCATACCCTCTCCAAAATAGGATAAATATGCTTTAGGTGCATTGGCTCCAGATGAATTAGAAAAATAAGGAATAATTAAAACTGACTTTAAATCGGTAAAGCAAAGAGCTACGATTACATGAATATATATGGACAACAGATCTGCTACAAAAGGGCCTGAGTCAAAGTCCATAAGGGAAGGTATTTCAAATAGCATTCTTCACAGCAGCATTCCCTTTCATAGCATCGAAGAGATGCATGGCTGTATTTAGGATATCCAAGCAGAAAGCCCAGAAGCAGAGTAAAAACCAAAGATTGTTGTTTTATGTCAACAGAAAGGTACACTTTCTTCTCCTCTCCTTTCTTCTTCTTTACACAAACACATTATGCAGTGCCCAAAAAAAAAGGAGAAGAAAATGAAAAGAAAATGGATCAGTTGAAGCCTCCAGGAAAGATAACCTTCAAAGGAAATTTAGCGGAAAATTGAAGAAAATAGAAGCTGAGATTTCTCTTGTACCTCATGGCTACAGAAAGAGATAAGTAGGAGAAAAGGCTGTGAGCAGCGTTGCTCCTTTTTGTGACAAGAGAGAAAGCCCCAGATATATTCAATCAATTCCAAAGGGAGAAAGATAATAAGAAATTAGAAATACCCATAAATAGGTTTGAAGTCTACTGCTTCTGGACACACATCATTGGCAAGAACATGCCATTTCAACACAGATGAGAGAGAGCGGGAATCAAATGATCCATACGTGACACACTTAAAAACTCACAGAAACACCCAAGCAAACTTTTAGAAGTTACCAATGTTATCAAACTACCATTAGGCTTTCACAAACTTTTTCCTATTATAACAGATAGATCTGTGAATAAGTAGAAAACTATTACCTCCATCTACAACCCAGCACTCCTGAGATTGTGGCATTGGAGTATAGCTACACTAACGACCAAAAATTAACACTTCCTTCCATCAACTTGTTGCTGCCTGCAGGAGGGAGGGAGAATCTGGAAAAGGAAAAAATCACAGGAAATATCTGAGACAGAAACATTTAAAATTTATATCTCGATTTTAAATTAACAGCAATTCCAAGAGACAGGGATGGTTTTGTTTTGAGTGGGTTTTGAGTTTTTTCTTTGGTTGGTTGGTTGGGTTTTTAAGCAGGATACAGGCTGATCACTGGGCAAGCAGAGGGGTTGGGGCAAGAACTCTGGTGTTCCCTTGGCTGTAGAATCACAGAATCACAGAATCATTAAGGTTGGAAAAGACCTTTAAGATCATCAAGTCCAACCATCAACCCAACACCACCATGCCCACTAACCCATCTCCCAAAGTGCCATGTCCATACATTTTTTGAACATTTCCAGAGATGGCGACTCCACCCCCTCCCTGGGCAGCCTGTTCCAATGCCTGACCACTCTCTCAGTGAAGAAATTTTTCCTAATATCCAATCTAAACCTCCCCGGCACAACTTGAGGCCATTTCCTCTTGTCCTATCACTAGTTACTTGGGAGAAGAGACCAACACCCTCGTCGCCACAACCCCCTTTCAGGTAGTTGTAGAGAGCGATAAGGTCTCCCCTCAGCCTCCTCTTCTCCAGACTGAACAACCCCAGTTCCCTCAGCCGCTCCTCATAAGACTTGTGCTCCAGAGCCCTCACCAGCTTCGTTGCCCTTCTCTGGGCACGCTCCAGCACCTTCACGTCCTTGCTGTAGTGAGGGGCCCAAAACTGAGCACAGTATTCAAGGTATACCATCTTGATTTGACAGTAGAGAAAAAGATCCGCATTTTCTTTATGGTTTCTGGGCTTAATTAATTTCCCTGTTAGGGCAGTGTGTTCCTGAAGTGGGGGAAGTCTGGTGGAGGGTGAAGGCAGCAGAGGAAGAAACATGAGATTGCCTTCTTTAAAATGAGGGAGGAGGAGGGATTAGCAGAGCCCAGGGAACAAGCACTGCTGGTTTGTGCAGGGGCTGCGGGCGTGTGCAAGTATCCTGCCCCCACCTCCTGTCTGAGACCAAACCATCCCACTGCTGGGCATCCTCTGGTACTCGCAGAATTAAAGTTGATCCCAACAGCAGGACTGAGGAATCTTAACAAAGGGTAGCCATGGAAACAAGGCACTCCTACAAAGAAAAAAAAAGGCTTTTCTGCAATGTCAAGGGATTTACTGGTTACACCTCATTTTCTCTCACGCATTTCCACTGTAAACAAGAATAATGAAGCATCTGCAGTTTTAAGATGACATCTGCAAATGACCTGAATTCTTCAAAACAGTCTCATCACAGATAAGGCACCCAGCTGGAGAAATAGTGAACACACTTCCAGTTGTCCAGCTTCCTTCCATGGATGCCAGCCTGTGATCTACATTGGCAGTAGTCTTGCAAAACAAATAAATCTTTAAACAATAAGCTACAGATTAAAAGCCTGAGAGGCTCCCCTGTGACCCATGCAGAAATAAGAGCATTGCAGAGAGGGCTGGAGACTGATGGTGCAGAAAGTTAAGTCACTGGAGACATGAGTTCATATTTGATGCATGGGTAGAGGTGAAACGGGCTTATGGCCCTCAGATACTTCAGGGATTTGCTCTTACTGCAGCACTCGCGCGGTAGCCATTCCCTGATGATCAGAGCCTAAGGACTGGAATAATGGATGCTCTAGGCAGAAATAACTGAGGTTCAACAGCAGTGTTGTGTGGAAATCTGTAGTCAGTACCTGCTTTGTCTGTTGGCAAAAGCACCAGAACGTACCTGTCACCTTTGGGTTTAAACACCAACTACACTAGTGAGATTTGTGTAACACAACCTAGAGTGGATCATTTCTACCTGATGATAGAAATATACGTCTTTCACTCTGGTGAAAAGTATGTGAAAGACGTATATTTCCCCTTCTCCTGATCTCTCTCAGAGTCAGTTAAAGCATTGGCATCTGCTAGTAACCATCCCTCTCAAGAGCACAACTATACATTCCCAGGGACATCCCGAGGTATATAAGCAGCACGAGGACATGTGCTGCAATGGACAGCGTGTATGTAAAGTAAGGTGTGCTGACCCTGTCTTCGCAAAATTAGAAAGGGAAAACATGGGCAGTCCATGCTTAGCTGTCATTGATGGGAAACCGATTCCACGCCAGTGTGATTAGAAAAGGAGTGGCTGTTCCAAAAAATAGAGTAGTCAGTTGTTGTCGTTGTGAAGCTGCTGTTTCTACTGACAGCAAGCGCAGCAAGAGAGAGAAACACAAGTCATTTTGGCAGCAGCCAGCCCTGTGCCGTGACCTGGCTCAGCTCAAAGCACAGGAGAGGAAAAACCCAAACAGAGCTAAAGGCCTCGAGCAGCAGCGCTCTGCGTTTCTTTCATACCCGCAGACAGTACCATCGCCCACAGCGCGGTCCTCAGGCGAAATGACCGTCACATTCACTGACGCCAGACCTGCCACTGCTCAGGGACCTCAGGTGCATTTGCCTGGTGAAATAAGAACAATTTAATGTAAATGTACTAATATTTGAAATCCAGCTGGCTAGGAAAAAAGAACACTGTCACAGGACTCCTACCTTGTATAAGGCATTGGATCAGTAATACCAGGTCCCTTTCTGTTAAAAACAAGGCAAAAAATAAAGCCAACAATGTGAGTGAATAAATGGATTTTCCCCTACAGCTGACACTGAACCTAAATTAAGCTAAATTGTTTTCATAATTTGCAACCTCTGGCTTCTTTATGATTACGATGTTGTGAAATGAGCAGGAACAGCTCGTATATTCCCACAAGGAAGAATTTAATTTAGCGACCCTATAATGATCCAGAATGAAGAAGATGCAATAAAGGAACCCACAGTATTCATTAATGAATAAGATCAGTAAGAAAGGAGGAAGCTGGGGTTAATGAATGTATATAGGACTTAGACGTAGAAGCTGCAGGCAGAAGTAGCCAATGGTTTTATGCCAGCAATGGTCTTAGCCATAAAACACTTCATTACAGACAATCATCTTCTGAAAAATCCCCAAATTCTCCCCATCTGCAGAATACTGGACAAAGGACTATCTTAAAAATACTTTGCCTTTAAAATATGACGTAAGGAGATGTTATTAGCTATTAAACATGAAACATTCTGCTAAAAACTAATCTTAACCTCATCTGATCTTAGAGTTCCTGCTTCCATCTGTTTTTCCCTTGCACTGCTAAACTGTCTTTCAGTTGACCATCAAAATTAAAATAATCACAGAATCACAGAATCACAAAGGTTGGAAAGGACCTGTCTGATATTATATATCGAATATATATCTCTCAGTGATACTGCATTCTCCTTTTTTCATCTGCTATTATTCTGGGCCTGTTAAGTGTTTATTTTTAAAAAAGTATAAGGAAACCACTAAGACAGGTGACTATGGAAAATTACAGAATTACAGAAAGTTAGAAGGAATCTTCCTTCCTACACACAATATTCCCTTGTTCCTTTCTCACAATCCTTTGCTCCTTGAAGAATGAGAACATACATAACACTAAGTAAAGAGAAGGCAAAAAATCATTTGAAGCTTACATTATGGTGTCACTCAGATAACCCAGTCATAGCTGATGGCACAGCATGTCCTGGTCCAAACATGTCTAGCACATGTTACATACGTACCATCCCTGTCTCCATAAAGCTTATCTGACAATCTAGATAAGATTCAAAACACAGTTTTATGGTGGGAAGAGCTGATCTGCTTAACACAGTGTTCTGGCTAAAGCACAATATGAGGGGTACCTTTTGGGAAAGGCAAGTTCCCCTTCGCTGACATAGTTTGGACTAATTAAATTGTGGTTGCATATTTCACCTGTGACTGATCTGTACCAACAAAGATTTTATTTGTGTTCGTGCTTTGACATGCAGATACAAAAGCAGAGAATAAGCTTTAGCCTGCTCCAGCATCATTCAAGAATGCAATATTCCATATGTGTGAACTCTACCCTGCCTACTTATCACTCCTACCTTACAGGATTAAATATACACTTGCTTCTAGTGGATAAATACATCTGGTATCAAAATTTGATGGTGTACTCCAACTGCATGATAAAACACGATGAGCATCACAGCTGCCATTTTCTTCAAAGTCCATTGCTGAGCAACTATGTGAGAAACTTGTCTCCTTAACCTCAGGGACTAGGCATCCACCAGTGTTCTGAACTTAGTATTCAGAAAATACTATTCTAAAGAATATTTTAAAAAATCTTATTCTTACAAAATTTGAATTCTTTATTAAAAGTAATCTTCTGTCATTACAAACAGTATCATAAGCAGCAAACAACTGGATGATTAGCATTTTCATTGTGCTTTAAAAACTCCTCACTGACAACTAAAGAGGATAAGACTTCCTTTAGAAAACTTTAAAGCACATGATTTTCTTATATTCAAAGCTACCAACAGAAGTTAATAAGTATCTCAGAGACTCATTTCATCTCTCAGCAATCTGCTAGATGAAGAATTGCAAAGCCATTTATTTTGCAAAATCCCATTAGTTTTTGATAAACTCTTTCAGACAAATGGTAATTTTGAATGATTCACCTGAACAAAATAACGCACCCACACTTTCAAAATGCCATTGGGGTGAGGTCAGGCAGAGAATGAGTCTGCCAGTGTAAATGACTGCATTTGTCTCCTGTCAGAGTCCTTCAACTTGGGCACAAAAAGTACTTCCATAACATTCCTGGCTTGACAGAGATCGAGAAAATGGATTAATTTTTAATTTTCAGGAAGTTTTCAAGGTATTTAGAATAACAGACCTTGTTAAAAAGCTTCAGGTGCTCTGAGAGTACGTGGGCCGGTGTGTGCATAGAGGAGTGCACCTCACCATGGGTTTTACTGATGTAGGAGAATCAAGGACCTCTCAGTTATATATCGCTACATTATGTATAGTTGTGAACATTTGTGGAAGTAAACATACAGTACCTGTGTTTCAAAATACATCACAGCCCTTGGCAGAGGCCCCCAGTCCCCTTTGGATGAGGGCTGCAATGCTTTTATGTAAAAACAGGCTTTCCAGACCAAATCAAACACTACCCCCTCCTGAAACACACTCCTAACACAAATCGAATGTGTTCATTTAAAATTCAACCCTGCATTAACCCTCCTTAGCAAATTCGCAAGTGGTACCAACGGTTGGTTCTAAGGATATCAGCTAAGGCCCTGGCACCAATACAGCCAGTAATAACTGCTATTACAACCACGGGGAGTACCTGGTCTGTAGATATTATAATGAATGCACTACAGGGAATGCCATTTACGACCCTCCTGTTGCCCTCAGATCCATTCCTCCTTCTCCTCCTCTTGTGGGGAGCAACAGCCCAGCCCCAGCCAGCCCTGAGCCTCTCATGCTCCAGGTTTCAAGATGCAAGAAACATTGCTTATGTTTCTCAGAGGCTCTAAGCTCTGAGAAAGCTGGACAGTGTCTGGGACACGAGCAAGCTTCCTTGCCACTTCATGACCAATCTCTAGCAAATGACAACCTTCCTTGTCTGCCTTATCAATGATCTGACTAGTCCCAAATCTATCACTGAAGAAACTTGAATTAACACTCAGTTACTGCCTGGCTGACGTTCCAGTGTAGCTGTGCATGAGCTTTTATTTCCTTGGACCCCAACGGCAGGGCAGAGGTGATCATCAGTCAGTTATTCTCAAGCTCAGATCCTGTTTTCATCCCATACCTCAAATTCTGCATGGAAAGAAATTACACAAGACCCATTTCCATAAGTAGCTCCTTAACTTATGAAGGCTGAGGTTCAGTGGAACTTGGAGGAGACAGGTACATTTTGCCCAGTCATAAGCACCATAAAAAATTTCAGCCACAGGAACACAACTTATATACAGCAAAGTGAGAATGCATTGGATTGCCATTGGGCAACCTATGCAATTCAGCTGGATTTTGAAACAGTTACATGGAGCTCATCTATGTGAATGGCACCATTTCAACATACTTTTCAGATGACCGAACTTTATATGATAATCTATAATGTTAGAGCTATATCACATTTAAGACTGCCATCAAAAAACATGAAGAGACAAGTGATTGTAATACCTGCACCACTTACATCACCCAGGAAAACTTTTACCACATGGTACATGCCCACTCCACAACATAACTCTGTTATCACTGTCATTCACACTCTCGGTGGAGTAGTGTCTTAGGGCAGAAGCATTTGTGAACGCGCACTACCAGGAGTTCAGTATACAGCACAATTTCTTTAAATGTCATTGCACTTCAAAGCTCCCAATTTATTAACTGCAATTTCATGTTACTTTAAAATCTATTGTATCCTGCAAAACATGAAGTTAAAAAGCCACACCTGGAATCCAAATAACTGCAGTGATCAGGCACAACACATTCTAGGCTAGCAAAGGACATATTCCCTTGCTTTGGTAAGATTTGGGCACTTCAGTAGCAGAGGACAGCACCACTAAAGGATTCCTGAATAATTCAGGGACACCAACCTTTTTTATGAAGGTAGTTATGGGATAGTATCACACAAAGCTGAAGAAATCAACTTCCCCCCAAATCTTATTATAATTTAATCAAGCAGGGTCAGTTAAACCTTTCAAGGGGCATTTAAGAGTTCTTTGGAGGAAGACTCAATTCCACTGCTCTTCCCTTTACTTTACAGCCCCCTCCTCATCCTGTGCCTGGGGTCCCCTGGACCAGATGATGGCAACGGTATTGCAGGAGGGTCAGGGGTCCCTCAACGGGACTGAGAGGAGCACTTGGCACAGCCCTCTAGAAGTGCATTTGGCCCCCTGCATCCAGGGGTGTGCACATGATTTAACATGAACAGTCTTACTAGAAAAGGAGCTTCCAAAACTACTGTCTAGTAGGTGAAAGCAGGACTCTTACATTTACCCTCCAAAAGCAGCGGTGCCTGTATCTATTAAAGATGAGACATACTGGAAAACAGGGCTAGAAAATATGCTTTCACTATAACAAACAAGGTGCTGCACAATCCTTTTCATGAAAGGCTGCATGGGAGCAGAAGCACAAGCCTGACAACCCCAGCTTTCAATTATTTATCAGTTCTCTTTCCTTGGCTCATGGGAAAGGTCATCTGAAATACACCAGGCTCTCCCTCTTGCAGAGCGGTCCTGCTCCTGCCAAACAGCACTTCAGGTACCCAACTGTACGTCAGCTTTTGCGCACACCAGAAACTATTCTTGCCTTGCTGAGAGCTTACTGTCTTCATATTAAACTGTGGCAAAGTGTAAATGATAGGATAGAGCCGGCAAAGTCTCTGTTCTTCGCACAGCTAGCTGCTGACCAGCGCTCCTGTGCAGCATCCGCATGGCAGTCCAGTTCCCTCTTCTGCCTTGCTGCACTCACCTGGAGCCTTGTCTGAAGCCTGACGCAGCTTGGTTACCTGCCCATTTATCGACTGGGAAGAAAGTGGGGACTGTTCTCTGGGTTTTCAGAAGCAGAACTGCAACTGAGTTTTCATACAGAATTTTTCACCAACAGATCTCAGAACACTTCACAAAGGTGGCGGCGTATCTCCACTTCACAGCTATGAAACCAAGGCCCTACGGTGATTTCCTGGGCCTTGGAAATTTTCCTGAGAAAAATTGCGGAAATCTGTTTCATTCTCAAGACCATGCACCCATGCACCATCCAATAAATACTGCTGTAATAATCAGTTACAAGCTTTAGAAAACATGGTTGCCCCAATTACAAACCCCAATAATTTCCAAGAAAACTGGTAATGCAAAAATACGTTGGTAACAAAAAACCAAAAGTTAAACAAGATTTGCAACTTCATTATTTATGTGCTTTAATATATAGAACTTGGGAAGTTAGGAACTACTTCACGCTTTCAGAAATATTAAGTGTATATTTGTTAGGACTTGTATCTTCATGCTGTACAGTAACACATGAGGAATTAGCTGGAACACACACAATTCCTGATTTTTCACTTAATTAACAAATGCATTCCATAGTCTCACATGATCTGTATTTTCCATAAATAATAAGCTTAACTGATGAACTGATAAATGTCTTCATCTGCTTTTAGCATCTGCAATGCTGTGAGAACAGGTTTCTTTGGCATTCCATACCTCTCTCAAAGTGACAGTGTTTCTACAGCAACGGTCACATTCATTAAGGCTGGATATAGTATCACTGCTGAACTTCTGCGTCTGAAGTGTAAGTGAGAACAGGCGTAGGAAAAAAACACCTGTTCTTACTTATGGAGTAGGCATACAAACCCTGGAATAATTATGTCTCTTGTTAAGATGCATTAACGTAGCGTTACATGCTTTAAAATACAAGCACTAAACACCTTAATGTTTTAATAGCTGATTTTCTTGCACTTTTCTAAAAGAAAGTTTGATATGGTATTTAAAAAAAAATCTCATATAGGAATCCAGGGCAATTCTTGCTAATCTGAGTAAAAGGTGAATCTGTTTTCCATGATAGAAAAATGTATAGTATATAGGTAAACTGTAAGAAACAAATTTCAGCTTTGTCAATCACCTTGTTGGTCTCTATATGTCAGAAAGTTAGGAGAGATATAGCCACTTGTATCATGGGACAGTACAGTATGGCACTGGGAGCCAGCTACTGTATTTAGGATGAAATGGCTCTTCTGAGATAACCTCTTCCAAGACTATGTCAGATGAACCAGAAAAGCAGAATGCTCCTACAACAGGGTTTTTACTGGCAGGTAGATGCTATCTGAGCAGGTAAACACCTGTCTGAATTCAACCTGGTAAACTGGATTTATAGAAACAAGGGTTTCAGGAGCAGGTGCGATCAGCAGGACTCTCCCTGGGCTTACTTGCAGACAGTCTGAATCAGCCACTGATATTTCCTTGGATGCATGTGCCACCAGTTACAGATTCGAGTGGCCTTTTCTTCTTCTCCACCTAGCTCAAGTATGGATGAAGGGTGAGCTACAGGATCCTTGAGGACGGCAACATTTCAAAGAACCATAGCTACTACAGAATAAGAATTCACTCTTTCTCCTTAGGAAAATAATACATGTCAATATGGATCTAATTGTAAGGAGCCAGTGAACACCATCACTTTCTATATGGTGACAACATCAGCTGTACTAATCAAACAAACTGGGACACTTGCCTTCCAGGCTGTTATCAGATCTGTGCATAACACACAATAAATTCAGTGGACCATTTCATGTTGCAGTTTTCAGATATTAGAATATTGTAAAAAAGAAGAGATGTTGCTTAAGACCTAATAGATGGAAGCCTGGAACATAACTCCCATCTGGTACAAAGAACTGCACCTTTGGTCTTTGCGACAAGATGTCTCCTCATGTAGAGTGGCCTCCTATGGACAGGCACAGGAACAGCCTGAAAGAGCTCAGAGCGTGGGATAATGCCCAGAGCAGGCAGCTACTTCCCAGCCAGCAGCCACTGAACTAGGTAGGAATGACATAGGTACGTTAGCGGTTGAAGCGAAGCTCGGACACCAACAGCTTTGATTTGGTCTGACATGTTGCCATTCTGGTACGTCACGTCTAGTCTTCACTAGGAATGAAGCTGGCACCAGGTCCCAGCCCCAGGCACACATCACGCGCATACAGACCTAGCTGCTGGAGGTCCTCCCAGCCACGTTGCAAGCGAGGCACCCCAGTTGTGAATCCTGGTTCACAACCTCAGCCTGGGTCCCACCAGGAGGAAGACTGCTTTCAGTCCCTGTGCATACCACAAGACTACAGCTATAGATGCAAAGTAGATTCACATCTAAAGCCATGCACCACATTATTAAAACGGATGAATGCAGTGGGTTTTTGTTGTGCCCACAGGTCCCACATTCTTCTGTTTTACAGGCAACAGTAAGCTGGAACAAGGTGGGACACCTCTGAAGTGACAACGCTACCCTCCAGAGTTTGAAGGGGCTTATGCATGCCTGCACTGTTCGTTCACTATTCCTGGTCTCAGAAAAGAATTTACTGCTAAATTGGTATATGCTTCTGCATATGAACAACCCTTTCATGTGTTTCAGTAGGCATAGCTCAAAGAGGAAATTGGCTCACTAGCACCACTGAATTCAGTGGATATTGGAAAGAATGACAGAATTTCATGTGAAAAACAATTAAAAGCAGGGATGCCAATGCAACGCGTCGTGTCAGTTTTGGACAGTACATGAAATCTACAGTTGTCAGTAACACAAAAATTAAAATCAATGACGGAAAAAAGTAAAGGGCATGGGGAATCTCACCTAGAGTGAAGTCTCTACACATTAATAAACTGTTTACGCATTCTCGTATAACATATAGCCTAATGACAACTCAGTGGAAATAATTCTATATTCTTATGTCTGAATAAGAGTGACAGTGAAGTTATTGGAAAAGATCAGATTAAAAACTCATTGCTGCATTTCAAAATTCAAATGGTCATTTCTGGAAAAGAAAATGGTTTCCTAACCTTTTTAATTATGGAAGTTAGATGGCATTTCCAAACTTTGGAAGTAACTAAAATTAGAAGCATGATAAAATTCTTACAACTCTTTATAGTATTGTAAGACCTTAGAAAAAGAAGAGATCACATTTTTATTGAAAAGATGCTAGTGTGATGACCTGTTGTAAAAGACTAGACATTTGATCAGATATTACAGGGAAAACATGAAACAGCAAACCTGAAAAACACCATGAATAAGATGTAGGAATAGTGGGACCCACTAACTCTGCTCTTGTGTTGAAGCTGGGATAACAACAGGCTTATTTTGTTCTGCTTCCCCCAATTGAAATTCCACTGAAAGAAAGAGCAAAATAGGAACTTGCAAGCCACAGAAACTGCAGATTCTATACCTATGTAAAGTAACTGGTTTTGACAACATCCAAATTCATATAACTCAGTTATAAAATGTCTACAATCTATAGCTATAAGAATTATGCTGGTCTTTCAAAATGAAAGAAATAAAATTTTTGCTAGCAACTCCTTTCTCTTCTTGGCAATTGTGGATCATTCTGATGAAATATACTGCATTGATGCAATCAAAAAACGACACACAGAGTTTGGAAAAGGTTAAAATTACAAGATACAGAATACACAAAAAAATCAGAAGAAATAGCTAGTGAAAGAAGATGGATATTTATGGCTTTGCTCAAACAAACAATGGCCTAGATTAGTGTTAGAAATGTACAGGCAAAGTGACAGAATTTCCTGTATTTCACCTATATGCCTTTCTTAATGAACTCATTATCATGTTTTTCAAACAGGAGATCCTCCTTAGGCCAGCTGTATACAGCCAAATCTATCTCATTATGCTTTAGAAAAGTAAAATCCCTAGAGAAAAGCAGTGTTGAAACAGATGTCCTATATTAGTAATCTGAGCTGTCAGCATCACTGTGCAGCGGTTATACATAGCTAGGCAACCTGAAAATATACAAAAAACAAGTGAAAGTGACCCCGAGATTGGGCCAAAATTACCCTGTACCGCTTTTATGACGAAACCTGCAGCACATCCTTTACTTCCTCTTAACACTTTTTAAAAAAACCTTACCAAAAATTCTTCTCGGTTGTGAGACAGCACCCCCTGGTGTAGCAATACATGAAAACTTTATAAACGTTATAAAACACCTTAATTTGTGGCAGGGCGCAGCTAACTGATAGGTATTACTATGTGGATTACCCAAAATGTGGATTACCCACGATGTGGATTAACTGGCTGGGTCTTTCTTCAACACTCCAGCTGCAGCTCTGTGCCAAAAAGCACATGATACAGAGCAAATGCCCCTCCTGAGGCTTCACATTTCTGAGAGTTGAATAAAGCTGTCTCTACAGAAACCACTTACAAGTCTTTTTAAAGATCAAGATACAAACTATGCTCCCCTATGGCCTGATTTATTTTTGTTTTGTATTATCTACCTTCAAATTGTCTTGGGATGAACCCTTCCTCTCCCAGATAACTAAGAGTTGCCTGTATCATGCCTGTCATCAGATAAACTTCCCTGCTTCTCATGTATATCTAAAATCCTCATTGGGCCCTGAATAAAGAAATCTGGGCCTGACTTGCAGCAGCTCTACATTAGGAGCACCGGCATAGGAGAAATCAGCTTCCTGCTATGCCAGCACTGCACGTGCAATGACTTTCAAAAACTTCTAATGGAAGAGCAGCAAGTTTTCTTGCTCCTTTTACACCTACTGGGAATTTATTCCCATTCTTATCCAAGTTTATGAAATCAGAGCTGTGGAATAACACTACCTTACCCAAGCATCATGTATGCAATAAACACTCTCTGCTGCTCAGAAAGTAGGTTAGTAATCTTCTTGCACAAAGTTTTGAACAATTGAGCATAGCTACAGCTGTACACCAGCTTTGACTAAGTTTTGCTTCAATGAAATAGCTGCAAGTGGATCCTAAAGTAGGACAGTCTATGTAAGATATTCCTTTGTATATGCAGAACAGTTCTCTAGGAAACGTTTTGCACCTCATTAATGGTAACACTTCAATAGCAATTACTTAAAAGCTGCCATTCTCCTTAGAACAGATTCTTAAAGTGATCAAAGGTGCATTTGTGGTTCTCAGGTATCCTATTTGCTCACAGTTGCTAATCCTCATGGAAACCACGATGATCATACCTTAACTTTCCTCCTATTTCCTTTCCCTGTAAGTGGTTGTGGTAGTTGTCACAAGTACAGGTTTTTTAAGCAGCGACAAGGGAGCTGACCACACAGCCTGCCCAGGAGTGGCTAAAGACAGTGGACTCTCAAATGACACAACTTGAGAATCCTGTCTGTGTACACAGGCAGACACAGAAAATCCCTCTCAGTCAGTCTCTCTTTAGGGCACAAAAGCTATTTTAGAAAGAGGTGCTCTGAACTGAAATCAGTCTATTATCTGAGCAAAAGCTTAGCCAAAACATAATAGGATATATAAAAGGATAGCATTTAATCTCTGAAGCATAGATATGAAACATGCACCTAACTTTTTTCCTAGCGTTCAGGCTACTCAAAAAATGCACACAACTAATGAAAACTTCTGTACACCACCAGTTCTGCAGGAGAGTTACTGAAAAGCATGACAGATGGAAAATGAATCCTAAAGTCATGGCAGCTTGTGATGAACAAGTGTTTTAACGTCCTTGCATAAAGTTGTGATAGCAAAAGACATCCTAAACTGAATTAAATTATGTGCCCCTCACAGCTGACTAAGGGTCACATGAAATACGGGGATCTGCACACACCAGGATGCTTTTCTATTCTCCAATAAGGATTGCAAATTGTGACCAAAGCAGGGCTTGGATAACAGATACTGGAAGTCATTCTCCTTCTCCAAAAACATCCTTTCCTTGGCTGTGGTCAGCAAATCCATCTCATTCACACCCGTCAGCATACATGCAGCTATGACTCAATCTCTGTTAGTGTCCTGTTAATCACAACAGATTTTTTTTGTTTTTGCAGAGATGAAACCATTCACTGGAGTCCTCGGATTTTCTTCTCTTGGTTTGGCTTAAAGTGATTGGAGAATAACCCCCCCACCCATGCAGCACACCAATAATCCATGGAATTCCACAGGAGAGCACACACAACACACTCCTATGCTTTTCTCCCATCATCCCCCCAAATTATGAAGTACTACACAATTAAGAGCACATTCTGGTTATCTCTACTATATCCTTGTGAATCTGGCATAACTTCACAGAAGGCAATACAACTGCTGCGAGATCATGCAGAGACATAACTTCATCATCAAGTCAAACCTGCATATCCAGAGCTTCAGTTCTTGTTGGTATCATGTAAAGCATGTGTTGGAGCTTTCATTAAAAAGCAAAAGAATGGCAGAACCAAAAAGGGATTTCAAAATATGCAAAACAAACAGGTCACTCAGCAAAACCATGCTGCACTATCTTCCTGATTTACTGTCTCTAACATCCACTGGAGTACCAGAGCTGGATACCCCACACTATAGCAGGTAAAAGTTTTAAAAATCAGATCATCATCATACTTAAGTGTCAACAATATCTACTATTTATACCTGAAATATACATTTTTGTGACTTGTACATTTCATGACCATATTCAGTGCTCACAGAAGTCCACAAGGTAATCACAGCCTTCTCAAGCTACTTTCAAGGTTTTTTTCTCTGCTCAAAGTCATGGCAACAGCCTTTCTTATCTAAGACACTTTCCTTTTTCTTATTGTATGTAATAAGCACGAGGTGCATGCCGATGAGAAAATGGTAAAATGAACACACCAGAATTTTGGAAGTCACATATTTCAAATCTAGAATATTTAAGAAAAGATACAGCCTTAGTAGGTGTACAGGCTTGTCTGTAATAGAGGTGTGCACACTGGAGTACAGTAACACAGATTTCAGTACTGTTAGATACAACACAGCTTTGATAGCTAATGGCTTAAAACCAGAAAACATCTATTGAATTTATGATTTTTATGTACTAACGATTCAGAATTGTACAGCTGCATCAATGCAAAGTTTTAGATATTGACAGTTCTGCCCCGGTTTTTACTATGGGCAAACTATTTTCTTCTAGCGCCTAAGCTTAGGAACAGGATCGGAATGAAAAGTGAACCTAATGCTTATAAGAACAGACCAAAGGTAGCTGGCAAAAAAGTGATATTGGGAGGAACAGGTAATTAAATATTTATATGAATGTCACTTATTATCTCAGTTTTTGCTTTGTTCTTCTAGGCCAGATAAAATACAGCAGCCTAGACTCTTTCATTTCAGAATTTACATGTGTGCTCCTTCCTGTGTTTATTCAGAGTGGAAAATTGATATTTTCATCACTGAGACCTTAAACGTTTTGGGAATCAGCTACTCAGGATACTAATTCAGTTCTCTTCTGTCCTACTGGAACAGGACACACAACATTTCTATAAATACATTAGCAATGAAAGGAGGACTAAGGAGGACTCCATCCTTTATTGGTTATGGAGGGGAAACACAGTGATAAAGGATGAGGAAAAGGCCGAGGTACTTAATGCCACCTTTGCCTCAGTCCTTAATAGTAAGACCAGTTGTTCTCTGGGTACCTGGCCCCCTGAGCTGGAAGACAGGGATGGAGAGCAGAATGAAGCCCCCATAATCCAAGAGGAAATGGTTAGCGACCTGCTATGCTACCTAGACACACACAAGATTGTCCACCCAAGGGTACTGAGGGAGCTGGCAGAAGGGCTCACCAAGCCACTTTCCATCATTCATCAGCAGTCCTGGCTAACCAGGGAGATCCCAGTTGACTGGAGATCAGCAAATGTGATGCCCATCTACAAGAAGGGCCAAAAGGAGGATCCAGGGGGAACTACAGGCCTGTCAGTCTGACCTTGGTGCCAAGGAAGATTACGGAGCAGATAATCTTGAATGCCATCACATGGCACATATAGGAGAGCCAGTTGATCAGGCCTGGACAGCATGGGTTTATGAAAGGCAGGTCCTGCTTGACCAACCTGATCTCCTTCTATGAAAAGGTGACCCACTTAGTGGATGAAGGAAATGCTGTGGATGTTGTCTACCTAGACTTTAGTAAAGCCTTTGACACCGTTTCCCACAGCATTCTCCTAGAGAAACTGGCTGCTCATGGCTTGGATGGGCATACTCTTAGCTGGGTAAAAAACGGCTGGATGGTTGGGCCCAAAGAGCTGTGGTGGGTGGAGTTAAATCCAGTTGGTAGCTGGTCACAAGTGGTGTTCCCCAGGACACACCTCAAATACCATGTTTTTGGCCTCTCACTACAAGGAAGGCATTGAGATGCTGTAGGGTGTCTGAAGAAGGGTGACAAAGCTGGTGAAGGATCTAGGGCACAAGTCCTGTGAGTAACAGCTGACAGAGCTGGGGTTGTTTAGCCTGGAGAACAGGAGGCTCAGGGAAGATCTTGTCACCCTCTGCAACTACCCTTAATCAACTTTTCAGAATTTTGGGTATATTTTTAACATATTTAAAAGTAGGTTTTTGCTGAGGTGTGAAAGAGATGTTTTGTATAATTCCTTGTGCAATGACAGAAACGTTTAGTTCTGTACACAGTACAAAATAGCTGGATATGTACAGGCATATTGGATCTGACGTGTCTCCACTGATAATTCTGAAAGTATGATTTTGCTGCAGAATGTATATTCTAGGATCTTTTCTGAAAACTTATGTGTTTAGGGAGTAAGAGGATATTTATATCAAAAGATATTTATGCCTGATCTTAGTATGGCTGCAAGTTCAGTGAGCAGGAACATGCCTCTGCCATCTATTTGTCTAGCCAGAACTGAAATTATGCTCTCTCAAATGTGGAGGAACGGTTCAGTCCTAGACACTTAGAAGTGCCTCAGAATACCCAGGACCCTGGGGAAGAACCTGGCTGGACCTCCTGGTCTCCCAATGGTTTACAATGGAGGCAGAAAACATGTATGTCTAAGCCTAGTACATTTCTACTTGTTCTTCTAGCACGTAGACAACAGTACTGCATTTGTTACCATTTGACTGGTTGTCTTTCTCAACAGAAATTTACTTTAAAGATCAGTTTGAGGGATCTATATTATGTATAATAGCTGCAGGGTTTGTATGATGTTTAACAAGGCCAAATGCTGGGTCCTGCACTTTGGTCACAACAACCCCATGCAATGCGACAGGCTTGGGGAGGAGTGGCTCGAGAACTGCCCAGCAGAACATGAGCCAGCAGTGTGCCCAGGTGGCCAAGGCGGCAAACAGCATCCTGGCCTGTATCAGAAATAGTGTGGCCAACAGGAGTAGCAAGTGATCATGCCCCTGTACTCGGCCCTGGTGAGGCCACACCTCAAATACTGTGTGCAGTTTTGGGCCCCTCACTGCAAGAGGGACAGTGAGGTGTGGGAGAATGTCCAGAGAAAGGCAATGAAGCTGGTGAAGGGTCTGGAGAACAAGTCTTATGAGGAAGGGCTGATGGAACTCGGATCATTTAGTCTAGAGAAGGGGAGGCTGAGGAGAGGCCTTCTCATTCTCTACAACTGCCTGAAAGCGGGTTGTGGTGAGGTGGGTGTTCGTCTCTTCTCCCAAGTAACTAGCGATAGGACGAGAGGGAATGGCCTCAAGTTGTACCAGGGGAGGTTTAGATTGGATACTTGGAAAAATTTCTTTACTGAGAGAGTGGTCAAACATTGGAACAGGCTGCCCAGGGAGGTGGTGGAATCACCATCACTGGAGGTGTTGAAAAAAATGTGTAGATGTGGCACTTCGGGAGATGGTTTAGTGGGCAGGGTGGTGTTGGGTTGATGGTTGGACCTGATGATCTTAGAGGTCTTTTCCAACCTTAATGAGTCTATGATTCTATAAATGATTCTATGACACAGCAGCAGGACCTTCTACCAACTGGAAGAGTAGTGTTGGCTCTGGGGACTCTTCTGTAGAATGTATTGCTTGCAACAATTTAACAAATGCAGAATTAATGCTTAACAGATTCAGCTAAAAGTATTTTCAATCTAATGGTTATATGTTTTAATCTACTGCTAATTTGCATAACATGGTGTTAACTCACTTCCACATCCTGAACCAATTCACAATTCCTCCTTTTCTGCAATTCCTCAACTTGGTTCAATTCACTGCAATATCATAGTCAGTCTGAATCCTTCCTTCCTGAGCTTACACATGTGGTTAACGGCTGCATTCACTGAAAATGCTGCTTACACTGCTACAGCTTTAACATTGCACTTGGCTGTCTTTTCTGTGTTAACTAAAAAATAAGAACACCACCAGCAATTTTATGTTACTCATGATAACGCTGTTAGGAAAGCATTTCAGAAGCAAGAAGTTTAAGGGTCTACTATTTTCTGGAAAGAGCTGAATTTTGACAATCTCTTTTCTAATTTACAAGCTTCTCTGTACCAAGTGATTACATTACTAAAGCAACCATCTACAACATACAGCCTTTGATTTAGTTGTCAAATATAGAAAATATACCTATTCTCCTAGGTATACCAGTATATTTTAAGAGTCATGATCACACATTCACACAATTCAGGCCTAGTCATTATTGTAAACACTTAAAGTTATTACACACTCTCACTTTCTTGGGAGTATCAAAATACCCCTACCAGCTATTCAGTAATAATCAAATACAAAGTTTATAATTTACAGACAAAACAGTACTGGCATAATTTGTTTATTGTACTGTGAGCATCAGTATATATTAGAGACAAAGAAAACATGACTTCCAGGACAAAGAAAAAAACCTGGAGATTTAAAATTTTGCTCAGTATCAATCACGGAGAACCTATAAATTATCTGCTGGAATGCTTTCAGCTCAAAAGCTTGGCTTCTACAATTACAGAACACTGAAGAATATAAGATGTTCTGGATCCCAAAAGCCACATACCTAAGGTTAAATTGCAAAAGACCTGAAAAGACATTAGGTAAAATTTATAAAGTTGTTTTCTTCTGAGACAGATTGATCTTATCTCCAAGACTCAGGGCCATTCCCTGTTAGGAAAAGAAAGAAGACATTCATGACACAGATACTTCAAAATAACTTTATATAAAACAGAAGTTCCATATACAGAAATCTATGAAGTTACTGGCATGAAAATTAAAGTATTTCTAACTGTTCATTTATTTATATACATTACAGCGCACACCTTCTTAATACCAGGTAAAGGCTAGATCTACATATATTATTGAAATACTGAAACTTAAATTTGAGCTAGCAACTGCTAAATCAGTTATCAATACAAAAAGCAGAAAACAAGAGTAAGCCTTTTGACCCCCCACCAGTCCAAAGTATGTTGCCACTGAAGAAACTACAACAGTCAGCCCAGTTACTGAAATTCAGCTGTTGAAAGTCTCAGTGCTGATACCAGCACTCAATGTACTAAAGTTATAGAAAATAATTTAATCACAGAGCGATATTAATATATTACATAGAAACTGAAGAAATCTCAAAAGAAACTGCACAAATAAATCCACCTAATCAACAACAGAATGATCTCAACATGAAACTAAGCTGGCATGTATAATTGAATGCAGTCTTATGAAAAAATGCCACTGTAAACATTTCAGAAACATTAAACCACTCTGAAATCTTTACAATGACATCACATAAATTAAATGGTTTTATGTGATGAATGTCAGAATTCTGAGAGTCCTTTACTGTACACTGTTTATAATACTTTTATTGGTAGACTAGCTGTTTTGTTATTAAATAGTTCCAAATTTTGTACTTTTTTTTAGTCAGGAGGTAGAAGTTCTAAAATCCAAAGCAGACTCATAGATGTACCTTTAGGAAATAATTCTGCTGAAAGACACTGAGTTTTGTTTTGTTGTTTTTAAAAAGAACCTGTGAACAGCAATTACATGCATAAAATTTCCTTGTTGCATAAAATGAAATGTGTAATTCAGTAGGAAACAGATCATGGAACCTTAGGGAGCATTTGCTCTGTATTTAAAAGCAAATCAAGTATACTATCCTATTTGCAGCGCTATGGATAAAATAAGAAAATCTTGGCCCAAAGGCCTATTTTATGATAATGTACTGGGAGAGAAGACAAACAATGTGGTTTTAGGGTATGATTACACCAAACTAAAAAGCCATTCTTTCCTCACAAAATGTTTGTAAGACCGGTTTTTAAAAACTAAGGCTGAAGTTTCTATATCCGTCTTCCCTAAAAATTTCCCCATTTACCTAACACTAGAAACTAATGAACATCCAAAAATGTGCAAGTTTTTAATTTTTTTTTCTTAAAAACGACAAGGAGAAACAGTGCTCAAATAGAAGCCACATTACCTGACTCTTTGCACGGATTCGTATGTGACCAGTGACAGGTGCCTCTGGTCCAAGATGAATTGGCTTTTCAATGCTGACATTTGCAAGTGCATCTTCTCCAAATATGGAACGGGCATAAAGATTGGCTGCCATAAAGCCACAATAACCAGAAAGTGCCTACAAAAAGCACATTGGAACTCTTTAGAAAGGCCCAAATCCTTCAAATATATTTTAATTCATCCTACATATAGCTAGGCACATATCAGTATTTAAAATTTAAACTTCTTTCTTTGCATACCACATTTTTTAAAATACGAGAATCATGCAGTGGGAAACAGTGGTGGCCACCTTCTAAAATTAATATTGAAAGATATGCAAGCTACAATATTCACCATAACACGGTAGGATGGCATTTTATGATCTGATTTAATGAACAGCAAAATGGTAAAGAAGCTAGATAGTAGCAATAGCTACTATACCTATTTTGGCTACTATACATGTATTAGCTAACAGCTATTATATATATTACATCTTAAAAGCAAACAGCTATTGTGTATTTTTTTTTTCCCCTTTACAACAAAAAGGCTAGACTGGCAAAAGAAAAGTCAATTTTGACAGAGAAGGAAGGAGCTTGGAGCTACCAAAAAAAAAAAACCACCTGTATAAAAACAGATGGTTTCATCAAATCTATACTACAGCTTAGCTACTACAAATTAAAACAGCCATTCTGATTTTCTAGCTGGACAAGAAATAGTTGAAGTGATTAAGCAACATGGAATTTTCATAACATTAACTTGTTTTTACTAATTTCAGAGTGCTCATTTATAAACATTGAAGTATATGTACTATTTCATATTGTAAACAAGCATTCTCTAATAATAGTTATAACAAATGCCAAACAAATTAAACAAGCACACAAACTAAAAAGGGTATCTAACAGTCTTCAAGCAAACAGCTCACCTTCTCTGGAGTCAGGCATTTCATATTGGTTGACTTCAGTATGTGCTGCAAGTATTCATTTAGATCAATGATATTGGTATTCACAGTAACCTTCAAGAAGGGGAAAAAAATGGCAATTACTTTAATTAGCATCTCAGGCATTTCTGAAACCACCTCTTCTTCAGGGCTCTATAAAGAAGATTACCACTACATTTCTCCTTGAGGAACACAGTGAGCTAGCTCCAAATCACATTCTGTGGTGGCATAACACGAAGTCTTCACCTCCTGCCATCCACTTGTTAAAGGGTGGGAATTCCACGCTATGACCATGGTTTCTAAAATGTAATAGGTGAATATGATACTCTGCTGAACACATAGATTCCCTACAGCAAATAGTATACTTCTTGTCTGAATATAGTTTACACATTGCCAGCACAAGAAAAAACGGTATCTAGTCCAAATGCTTGCTTTTTAACCAATGATAAAAATTACTTTCATATTTCCCCTCTAGCAACAAAGCTCTCTGGGCTGTGTTGGCTTCCTTATACTGAATATTGTGGATCTTGCTTAAATTGCTTTTTAACTTTAAAGATCTTTTAGGAATAGTTTACAAATTGCTAAAGCTTCACATATTATGGGTTAAAATTTATTGTTCACAAGTTCTCTTTGAGGGAACTTAAACCCACTCTCGAGTGAATACACATGTAGCAAATAAGGCTACAGTTTGTGTAAAAGATCTCCCATTCTGTTTTAATGTTTCTCCTCTATTCTTAAATTATGTTGCTCTGTTGCACGAAATTATCTGCCTTAAACCCTTTTTTAACAGGCCTGTAACCAACAGTTTGGGCACTCTCTAATATTAAGTGTACCTACCATTTTGTTGGTCTTATGTAGCATCCATAACCACTCTGTATGCTACAGCTGTACTGCAAAGTAATAAAATGAAAGATGTCCCTGCCCATGGCAGGGGGGTTGGACTACATGATCTTTACAAGGTCCCTTACAACCTAAACCATTCTATGATTTAAAAAAACAAAAAAAAAAACCCCAATGTAATTCAGAACTGAACTGGAGAGTTTAAGCAGTATGAGTAATTCTGCAGTCTTCTCAGCATAAACTCATACTTGTTGCTCTCTTACCTTCGAGCTGAAATACACCAAGCAATTTGGACACCTTCTGTACAGGAGGTAAGGCTCAATGCACATACCTCTTTTAAAGAAAAAACTAGTTATTTCATCACTAAGCTTGTGAAATAGATAAGGTAACAATAAGAGAATGAGTTACTTGAGCCCAGTGCAGATGTTGAATGAGGTTTATATCAGACAATGAGCTGTAGAAATAAGGAACAGAATTATACCTCATCAACAAAACCCCCAAATAACATACAAAAAATAAAACTAACTTTGTTTTCCCACTCAAATTCTGCCCACATCTGTCTGAATTCCGCATCTGTACATGAAGCAGGCTGGATGTAATCCATGATGTCAATGTGAATATCACTGAGAACCACACAGTTTCTGTCGCTGGCTGCTCCAGAGACATCATACACTGCAATATAAAACACAAACCATCTTAACATTTTAAAAAGTGCATTTGCACTAAATAAGAGTGCTCAGTTACCACCTGCCAGTTAACAACAGTCAACAACTTGCTCAGTCTCATTGCCGACCTTCAGGTGCTTTACCCAGTTGCCACAGAACTTGAATTAAATGCATTGGTCTTTCAGGCAAGGCTGCCTAGCTCATCCCAAATTCAGAGACTTGTGTTCAAGTATCATGCTGACAATCATTCTAAAGGTAGCATGCTCTACTATGACTGTAAGTAAAAGTGATGTACATTTTAAAAAAATCATCACAAATTATTCATACATTGTAGACCATTTAATTTCCTCTTCCAGAACAAAGTGTTTTAATTATTTTTTAGCTCACTCAGCAGTTAAGAAATGCTACACATTAATGTAAATTTTGCACACCGAATTGTTTACTTACCAATATTACCAAAAATTATTCCGTTTTCTGTTGAAGCGACTTTGACGTTAGCTTTAATGTTTGCAAAATCATGTGGAGCAAGTGTCAGAGGAGATGGTTTTTCCACAAGTTTCAAGTCACCTGTGTAAAGAAATTGGGAGATGGGGATCAGGGAACATTAACAGTACACAATGAGTTTAGCTTCTGGGACAACTTGTTTTATTTTCTTGTCATTCAATTCTAATGGGCCACAAAAATGATCAGAGGGCTGGAACACCTCTCCTGTGAGGACAGGCTGAGAGAGTTGGGGTTGTTCAGCCTGCAGAAGAAAAGGCTCCAGGGAGAACTTACTGCAGCCTTTCAGTACTTAAAGGGGGCTTATAAGAAAGATGGGGACAGACTTTCTAGCAGGGCCTGTTGTGACAGGACAAGGGGCAATGGTTTTAAACTAAAAGCGGGCAGGTTCAGACTAGATATAGGGAAGAAATTTTTCACCATGAGGTGGTGACACGCTGGCACAGGTTGCCCAGAGAGGTGGTAGATGCCCCATCCCTGGAAACGTTGAAGTTCAGGTTGGAGGGGGCTCTGAGCCACCTGCTCTAGTTGAAGATGTCCCTGCTTACTGCAGGGGGGTTGGGCTAGATGACCTTTAAAGGTCCCTTCCAACCCAAAGATTCTATGGTTCTATCATTCTAATGTCTACAGAGTTGCACTAAAAATACTATCATGAAGTTATTAGTTGGTTTGGAATTTTTTTGTGTGGTGGTTTGGTTTTTTTTTTAGTTTGCTACCTGCAAGACAAAATAATTTACATTTAAAATTTCAGTTAAAATATTAGTGTATTCACCCAAACCCCAATGACAACAAATGTAAACATTCTAATGTCTACAGAGTTGCACTAAAAATACTATCATAAAGTTATTAGTTGGTCTGGAATTTTTTTGTTTGGTGGTTTGGTTTTTTTTTTTAGTTTGCTACCTGCAAGACAAAATAATTTACATTTAAAATTTCAGTTAAAATATTAGTGTATTCACCCAAACCCCAATGAAAACAAATGTAAATAGTGACTTAAATGGGCTCTGGATTGATCCTAGGATTAAATTTTTAACAATCAAGAAATGGTTAATTCTACCCTGTGTTTTAATCACTGACAACATCATAATACCCAATCCTACAGTCAAGTGCCTCAAAACCAAAGTTCAACGTCCAGAACTACATGCACTAAGCTATTTATAAACAGGTCAAAGTATCACATTGATTTTGAATGTAATTGCTCCCAGGAAACAGTAAGAGATGTATTTTTCCTAATCCTTTAGCAAGCAATTATAGAAGATTCCTCAGTTCTATCAAACTGCAATTTGAGAACACAGCTTGAACAGCACCAGCTCTACACAGACGAGTGATGCATCATGTCAGTTTTTGAAATCTGTCTGAAGATACCAACTGGGAAATACAGAATTCCACTTTACTGAGGTGATAAATAGAAAAATACAATCTATTAAGTAACGTATTAGTTTTATTTATCTCCATCATTAATCTCATCAAATGATTTACAAAGGATTAGGAGGATGGTTATGCCCCTCCAGTCATATTTAGAGCAATTAGAAGTATAAAACATGTGTTCTCCCACTATGTTGTAAACTTATTTCAACTTCTGACTGCCAAAACAGAAGGTAACTAATAGGAAACTGGTTACTGTCCTTTGATTATCTGCTCAGCCCCTAGAAGTTAGTGAGGCCTCAGTATTGTTCAAGCAAGCCTCTGGGTACAGCTGTCAGTACAGCGAATGGTTTCAGCTGAGTAAATTCAAGTACTTCAGGCTGCGTGAAAGAACCACTTAAGGCAGATGGCTTTCTGTTGCCTGACATATGCTCCATACCAAGTTGGATTCTGTCCTCTTGCACTATGGGAACCGCACAATGGGGAATAAGTATACTGAAAAAACTGTCCATATTTCAGGAAAAAGGAAGAAGGGGAAATGAAATGCTATTTTTCTAGTGAAAAAAAGCATGAAAAAGTTCAAAATCCAACTACAGTTTACATCGTCAGATAGTATTGTCAGTGACAGTAGATAGAGGTCTTCCACCTTCAGGAAGAAAAACGTATTTTTTAAGGCATTCAAAAACATAATTTCAAAAGGGCAACTAGCTGGCACACATTTACAAGAAGTTAGTAGTGTTTCAGAAACTCTTAGAACTCGGTGTCAACGCCCAGCACAGTTGCCCAACAGTTGCTTTGTTTCCCACAGTTCTCCTTACCTAGTGTAGCTAGTTCTAGTGTGCAGTTCTGCAGAGTATCACTGGTCTGGTTGACCACAAGCACATCCAGCACAATGTCATACTGATTGACGTGGACGTATGCTTCTGCATAGACAGGGTCCGAGAAACCTGTCAGTTGAGTAACCTGTGAAAGAGAAGAGTTTAAGGTATTTTTCTTCTCATAAACTAATTGAAAACATGGAATCATGTCAAACAATGGCAAAAAATATGTATTACGTACAATTAAATCCATTACTCTTTAATATGAGCCTCTAAATCAAGCAGGTGTGCAAAGAGCTTTTAATTACACAGAACTAACTGGTAATAAAAAAAAAGAAAAAAGAAAATTGGAAAATACACTGCAAACAATCACCACGAAGTTTTGTCTAGAAAATAGGATTTAAAGAAGTTGAGATGTTTAGGAAATCTAAAGTTAATGCATAAGTCTTCCAAAACAAACATTTCATCAATTTATAGCTAAACACACAATGACTCTCCATAGTATTCATACAAACTGAACTGCATCCTTCCTTTATATGTCCTTTTGCGTACACACTACAATTATAAAAACTTTTCCAGATTAAACGTATTCTCAACTCAATTCACTAAAGTTCCTATAATATAGACTGTAATGCCATTTATTCTTAAAAAAACAGCAGGACAAAGACATACTGACTTAAAATGAAAAGGTAACTTTAAACAGTAAAAAGATTTCATTAGGGTCATTTAATTAGGGTTTTTTAACCCTAACTAATAAATGAATCAACAGATTTCTTCTCTTTGGACCTTCTCTGCAGGTCCTGGTAACCAGCAGCCAAAAAAAACAAACAAAAAAAGAATTATAAGGAGTGAAACAAGGATGGCCTGCACTTGGCAACAGGATACAGCAGCCAAAGAAAGAAAGAAAGAGGTTCTTAATCACTTGTGACATCCCTGCTCTTTTCCCCTACTGGGCTCTTCAGACCGGCAAACAATCCTAAGTTCTTCTCCACATCCCACGAGCTCAGCAGTTGTCAAGTCTCCTCCTTATCCTTCCCCTCCCATGTGAAGAAGGTAACAACTTTAAGCTAAAGGGCTTTTCTCTTTCTCCTGATCCTAACCAGGAAATATCTGGGTCTTTCCAACAAAGCAGCACAGCATGGTTCATCAGTTCCAGCCTGTGATTCCCAAAGCTGATCTTGTGCATAAGCAGCGCAAAGTGTATATAATTGAAACACTTTAGCATTACCTTGTTAAGTTTGGATGCAAGAGGATCAGCAGCCTCTTTCCTCTGTGTGTTTCCCATTGCTGCAAGAAGGCTGAGCTGAAACTGGTCTTCTTTTGAGCTCATTTCATTTTTAGCAGTAAGCTGCATGAAGGAAATGGGATCGTCTGGCTGAACTGTCACATTTCTCTTCTCGGATTCTTTCTGCAGGAAGAGAAATATTCAAGCACTCACGATGAATGCCATTCCTTAGCACAGATACACAGTCAAATAACGGCTGACTTACAATCAAAGGGTGACATTTCTGGGACCTGCTTGGATGTGAACATCTGTAAAGAATTCCAAGTGTTTGTGGTTACACACTTCTAATAGCTCACCTTCTGGGAAAGTTTCTCCTCTTCTAGCTTGGCTGACAGCATATGCGAGAGGGACTGCCTGCATTCTTTGTTGAAAATATCATTCATGAGAGGAGAACATTCTGACAAAACTTTCAGACACAAGGAAATACGATCCACATCGTCATCTGTAATTGGCTTCTTAGGAAGAGAGGACTTTCCCAAATGGAGAATAGTGGCCATCAGCAGCATAGCTTCAGCAATGAAGGACTGAGGAGGATAAAGGAAAGAGAATGGAAGGAGGTAACTGCATTTTACATAGCTTTACAGAAATATTTATTTCTGACTTATTTACAAAAAGGTGCACATGAATCAAACCATAAAAATCTCTGAAGAAATTACTTTTTTTAGTACTTGTTATCTAGAAAGCAAGCAGCATGACTTAAAGACTGTCTAGACACAGTGGCTGGAAAGCAGCAGGCCCTGTTTGTTAACCAAATTATCATTATTATCCAATCACATAACTGGCACTTCACTTTGGACTTAAACCCATTTTGCATCTGCTTAAAAGAAAAGAGGCAACAACCAGCTCTTCTTTGCAACTACAGTGAAAACTTAATAGATGACTTACATTTTGTTTCTTCTTTTCCTGAACTAGCGCCACATAACGTAAAGCAATCTTAGTTAAAGTTGTAGCAAGGGAAGCCGCAACAAAGAAATCACCATCAAGCAGGAATCCTCGTAACGGAGGTCTGCAAAGACAAATGATTATCAGAAAACTAGTTTTGGATGACATTATATGCAGTAAGCTTTGATTACAAATCCTAAGCAATTAGGGAACTTCCTATCAGATACCATGTACTTGGGATAATACCTTAAAACAGGAAATTACCTCAACTACTAAACTCTGCATGAGAGAGAATACCACTTTAAAAAAAATTAACCAAGTCATTCATGGCCTAGTAAGAAGTCTTGAATACCTGTCTTCTTCCTTTTTGGCAGGTCGGGAACTACTGAGAGCACTCTGTGTTGCATAAGTGCCCATCTCTGTCACCAGTTTTTGGGCTGGACCCACAGACACTTCTTCTTCAGGTTTTAGTTCACCAGCTTCTTTCTTGATTTCAGATTCTACTATTGGGATCTAAAAGCAAACGGAAAACACTTGTTACAATTAATATAAAAAAAGCTATTTTTCTTCTGAAAAATGTTTTAATAAACATTTCCTGCATTGTTAAAGTTTTTATAAGTAAAAGGTCACTTACAGTGCAACAGTTTTGAGAGAATTTGAAGAGACGGGCAAATGTTGAAATATATACAGAAGCCTCCTACCAATGCATAAAGCTCACATTGCACAGATTGTCTTGGATCCCTCTCAGAACAACCCAGACTTAAAGCGTTTTAATTATATCCTTTGATATAATTAAATCGTATCTTAAAGCTGCCATAATTTTCTGAAATATGGAATTTCTCATCTCTCCTCTTAACGGGTATCACTTATTCTCAATATATGCTAGCTTCAGGTATGCTACTTTAAAGAAAATAATTAATGCAAAACCCTAACTGGTTTTTACTTTAGATTTCTTCTGCACATGCCATTGCACATTGCAAGTGCTCAAAACCCTGTTGCATCTTATCTGATTTTTTAAATACACATTTTTCTTAGAAAACACACAGCATAATAGTAAGTAAAACCACAATGAACTAGCCTAAGAAAGTAAACACACCTCTCCAAGTGATCTGCGAACTTCTGTCATTACACTTTGTATATCTTCCTTTGTGCTGCAATATTCTCCAAGGATCCATAAAGCTCCTCGATAAATCCTAGGACAAAAACAGTAACTTAAGTCACACTTTTATAATGTACTCAAACTAGGATCAAGAGAAGTGATTTATGGTCACGTGGTAAAGGCCAGTCTTTGTCGACAAATTCAAAAGGACGTGATTGACAGAAAGCAAGTTTGATCAGGAGCAATCATCCTTTCAGCTTCACTAAACTAATGAACAAGTATATCAAATGAGATATATTCTCTGTTACAAATTTATTCCCATCTGTGTTAATCTTGATATTCACAAAATTAAATGTCATTATGATCATAATGAAAAAACTCTACTGTATGTGAATAGAGTCAGCTGTAATTTCTCCAGTTAACTGAGACAAACTAATTCTTCCTTCATACAGGAGAAACTTAAAAACAAGAACATGAATGAAGATTAGGGAAAAAACCAGCAAAGCTTCAGAGGGTTTCCCCGCCCCCTGCCCCTTAATGAAATGACAACAGAGATAGAATTCAGTTTCCTCTGTGTTGGAAGAATGACAGAGTGGTGTCTTGCTACAGAGTTCTCATATGACTTAGCCTTTGCAGGGGCCTCAGAAAACCAAGTTTTTAGAGCCCTGAAAGGTACTAAAGCAGCTTTGCAGATTGCAAAGCCCAGTCTGTGTTAGACTAGGTTTTCTAATAAACGTACCATAAGTATTTCCAGTTGCCTACAAGTACAAATTCCTGAATGTTGTCTTAACAAATATATCCCTTTAGACTTGGCCTTCATCAACAATGCTATCTTCTAGCAAGTGGAAATACAATTATCAATTGCATCATAAAAATGAAATTTGAATTAATTTTCCTCATTCAATGCAACAAGCACCCAATATATCTTTTGTACAAGTAGGCAATAAGGAAGCTGTACCTAGAAATCATTTACATGCAAAATATCTCAGCCTCAGTTATTCTTCTTTGTGTGCGGGTTGCAAGGATTTTGGTACATATTTAATGACAACATACATTCAATGCAAGTGAGCCACAGGGCGCTCCAATGTCTGATATCATATTTTGGACTCACTTGACAGATTTAATAGCGTGAAAGACTTCAAGCATCTTCTCAACAATGAGAGGTCTGAGGTTATCAAATCGCTGGATCGCTTCCCGCACAAACTCCAAGACATCAGCAGCTGCCGCTTCATTATTATCACTAAGGAACTCCATCAGCTAGCACAAAAGAGTGAACATGAGCACAAATAGCAGTGTGGCTAAGTTTGTACAATAGTATTTTCCTCCTACATCCAGAAAAATAAAACTGCATATATATCTCCTGTTAAACAAAGCTTAAGTCAACCAACCTTAAGTACATTCCAATGAACTACCAATTACCATAATCCCAAAATTGTTTTTCTAATGGTACAAATTATGGTACTTTTAAGTAAAGTACTCTTCAGCTCATGTTCTTCAAAAATATTTAAAAATAAACTCTCAGAAGACAAATAACTACAACAGAAAAAGTCCTGTATTTCTTCAGGGATTAAAAATAATACTGCTTTGTGTGAGGCCACTGTCAGAAACACCTCAGCTCCAGTTATTCTCCAGGTTTTGGGTATAGCTAGAACATATTTAATGACAATATAATTAAACATTTGCATACCACTGGAATAACATTTGCAGCCATATCTGGAAATCGAACACTACAGGAATGCAATGTACGAACAAGCAGCTGTCTGTACTTGTCTGTATCTTCATGCTCTGTCACATTATTAGTTTTAATCACTTCCTTCTTCAGAACAATCACAAGCTGCAGAAAAGATTAAATAAAATTGAAGAAAGTGCCATATTTTTCCAAAGAATAAAAAACAGTGTAATGAAACAAAAGCAATATACATTTTACCTCTTCCACATTTCTTGAAGAGACAAGATCCAGAGCTAGTTGAAGGGTTTTTTTGCGCACTTCTAGATCTGGGGTACTCAACACTCTGAGGATGTCCATAACTAGATCCTGAAACAATAACAAAATGATAACAACTTTGTTGCTTTAAATTACTCCCTTTTCGTACAATTCCAGTTTTCAGTCGTCCATGATTTTCGAAGGCTTTCTGGATACATAATAAATAATCTACTGACAAACAAGCAAAAGATCCTAGGCATTAGGAACTTCACCATGTTCATTTAATACATTCTACATTTACTTAAAAGGTCCACCATGCAAGCTACATCATTAAGTCTTACAATCAAGACAGCATTTGCTGTTGTTAATTCTTACACAGATAACAAAAGCAGCAAGTCATAAACATAAAAGTCCACCCAGTGTGTTTTTACTAAAAACATATCAACAGAAGATTTAAACTGCAGAAGTACATTTTTCCACACATCACAACACCCAAAAATTTTGTTTAGGAAAGAAGCGCCTTCAACAAGCTTGCAGGAAAAGAGACAGCTCACATACCTGTAACACTCGTTCATGGGAGGGATGCTCCTTTAATTCAATCAACCGATCCAAAACAATCAGTTTCACATTATTATCACTTTCTTTAATAATCAAATCTATGTAGCATTGGGCAGCTGCCTAAAATTAAAAGAATCCAAAAAAAATTTTAAATAATGAAGAGGAGAAAATGGCAAATTTCTGAGAGAAGTTCAGGAAAAGACACCTTCTACATTGCTATTAAAGCAACTACTCAAAGAGATGGCACAGAAATGAACCTGAGAACAGACTTTAAAATTTTCTGGTCCACTGTTATCGATTCCACCACCGTGTTACAAAAATTGCACAAGAAGGCTCACGATGGCATCAGCTTACAATACAGACTTGATTTCAAATTCAAAGAAAAGTCATAAACAGATAAATTTCCTGGCATGCTTTGGGTCAGCTCTTAAGTACGCAACAGGGCATGAAAACCAATTTAAAACAGTTGCTTGCGTTAGCCTAGCTAGATGTGGTTTTAATGACAGCTTCTATGTACAATATTCCTACTCAACAAAATTTACTACACTAAAGCAAGAATGTTAGAATTAATATTCCTCCTGATCTTTTGAAACTACTATTTACAGTGCTTTTACTCTAAATCTAGACTTGTATAGTCTATCTTTGAAATTTCCATACAAGTTCAAAATTCCTGTGTGATCCCAAATAATCAGCTGTACAAACATAAATCTAGGAACCCAACGTCAATCAGTAATCAATGAAAATCTTCACCGCTTTATGTTTCCACCCTGGTCTGAAAAGAGTAATATTTATGAGTAAAGAAAGTCATTCCATCTCTGCAAATCTTCAGCTTCAGTCTGCTTTGCCAAGTATGCCAAGAAGACTGCAGGTTGGTACCAACTACAGTACAACAGTCTGCACAGTATTCGAGCTTGTCCCCAACCAAAGTGACACGAAGTCCAATACCTGCAGGTCTGCAAAATACAGTCTCAGTCTTTTTTTGTGGCCAATTTTAAGAAATATTTTAAGACAGTGTTTCACATGTGAAGTGTTTAACAACACTGCATATTACTAAAGTCTTTGCTCTTTCAAAGTATCAATGTACAGCATACAGTATTTGTTCCAGTGCACTAAAAACTACTGAAACATCTGAAAACATCACTTTTATACCTTGATTGCCGTTGGTGCACTGGAGAGTGTAACCAGAGTACCTGCAGCTTCATACTTCACGGCAGGACTCGATGACTGCAGTAAGTTGTAGATGCAGCGAATAAACCGAGCTCTCTCTGATGGATTCGCATGACAGACCTAAATAAGAACAATGCGTAGTTGGCACATGAAGAAAAAAGAAACAGCAATCGTATAGCTCAACTGCTCCATTATCTTACTACAAGGACAAAATTAAGCAAAAGGTGACAATCTTTTCTGAGGATAAGAAGCGTCATTCACAGTTGTAAAAATTTAATTGCAAAAGCTATTAAAACATTACTAACAATTCTATGCAATGCCACAAGGTCTTAAAATCTCAGCTCAAAAGGAAAGGCCTAGCCTCTACTAGCTTCTGTAACAGACGCCCCGCTCATGTCCATGAGGAACAGTCTGATAATACACAGTCCACATCACAGCATATCAGGTGAGACATTGCTCTACACTGTGCACACTTGAGTGGTTTATTATTTCAAGAGACAAACCTCATTCAGCTCTACTAAACAGTGACATATTCCTGACATGGACTAAATGCTAGCTATAATGCCTTTTCCAGCAACATGCTACCCCTTTTAAAAAGCAGCCTAATATAATCTATCGTGTACGTTTATTTAAATGTGCCACAACATTTGTCTTTTACCTTATAAATCAGTTCAACAATAACCAACTGCAGTATGTCACCAAATGTCTGGACTTGGTCAATACAGGTACTCAAATAATCCAAAGCTCGATCCTACACAAATAAAAGATAAATTATTCTAAATTATTCTGAGTTTGCTCACTCAGCTATATTTTAAATCAAAACACATTTTAAAAATCAAAACAGCATGTATTCAACCCTTCAGCTGGAAATTTAAAACAATTTACAAAAACACTGTAAACCCGAAGAGCAAATTAATCAATTCTGTCTATAGGTGGCAAAAAGAGAGACAAAACTAATGGTAATCAGGCACAAAAGGCAACGGTCTGTAGAGCAAATAATCCAAAACGCTAAACAGAAATTGCCATTTCTTTCTCATGTGACCACAAAAGCTATAAACCAGTAAGTAGGTAATGGAGCACTTCTCAATCTGGTTAAGTTCACTTGGCAAAACTAATTACAGTTTTTAGCACCAATTTATGCCTTCACCAAGTACAGCAATTCTCCTTTAAAATGAAGACAACACTGAAGACCTACATTAACTTTTTCAGTTGCCAAATATTCCACAAATAGGTTAACACTACCATATTTTTTTTAATGAATATAAATAGTTTATACTACCAAACTACTAGCTAGTTACCTAGCACATTTTGAAGTATTTAAACCAAACGAGTATGAGGACAAGCATCCTTACCTGATCTGCATGAATTAGCATCATAAATGCATTTCTTTTGCAGCTTGCATCTTTCTCATTCACCAAGAAATCATGGATCAATTCAGGAGCATCAGGTATAAGATGTTCAAAATTTCTTTAAAAAAAAAAAAAATCATAATTAAAACAACTGCTGGTAAGGAGTAGAACCTAAGTCTTAAGTGCATATCCTAAAGACAAGCGGTTACAAAACTTCAAAAAGCGTAAAACAGTGATACATAGCTTTTGTGTAGCTATTTGAAACTGTCAACAGACTCAAGGAGCTTTAAAAAAATTGTTTGTTATCATGACAGCCAAGTCATTACCCCATGAATAATTTCTGTTTAATAGTAACATTCATCCACACTGTTCAGGTAACAACTGCAATAAAGTTTAGTATGTAACTGCAGTACATGAAGAATTCCTTGCTTCAAATAAATTTATATATGCATATTCCTGCAAGGATTCTTCTATATTTATCATTGTGGACAATGATTACTATTAATAATGTTTAGATCATTAAGAAAGGCATTTTCCCCATGCAAATTAACCTGCAATATCAGGACCTCAGTCATACTTGAGCAAGCAGCAGCAGTTATGTTTTGCTTTTCCAAAGAAGTCCATTAGATAGAGGAGAAAAAGCAAACAAACAAAACAAACCTTGAACACCACACCAGTGATTGGTAAATGTTTATGAGAGCTCAAAAAACATCCAGATCACTAAAGCTAGCCTTGGTCTTTTGCATCCACAACTTGAAGTAGTTTCTAGCATTTACCTATAAATCGTGTAAATTGCAAGAACTGCATTTCTGCGGACATAGCTGTGACGATGTTCTAGACATGCACGAATGGCTGGCATCAAAGGCTCTAACAGTTCTGCTTCTTTCAGCTTACAAAGAAAACGGAGAGTGGAGCCTCGGATAAATTCATTTGGGTGTTGAAGATCCTAAAATCAACAAGAAACATTTTTGAAATGCCAGATTATTCAGCCTAATTGTTAAGCTAAGATGAACACAACTTGCTAGTCTACCAAGCAAGTACAAGTTCCCAACATCCACAATGACACCTCACTGCCTTCTCATGGAATACCTTCTTAAAACACTGCTGTTCCACAATACTTAAAAACTTGTATTTCTGTGTAGTAGAACTTACAAAGCCTGATTTTTTTTTTTCTGCATTGTATGTGTTTTCTCTTATTACTAGGGCTGTGAAAGCTCACCCTGCAGGCTTCCCTGCACCCCAGATACTAACCTCTAGTGTATATTAGTTCATCTGCTTCCGACCCATTGCCAAAGAAGTTGAAGGACCTTAATATCTTTGTGAAGGAGTGTCCCAAATACACCACGATGAAGTTATTCCAAAAATAGTGTCCTTCTATGTACCATGGCTTGTCCCAAGACATTATGAAGACGGTAATTAGGTTGCCCCTCATATTTGAGGTTCACTGACTCAGAAATGAAAAGCACTAAATTTTTGTTAAGTCATAACAGTAAAAGAACAGATACAAATTCCTTGGTAGTAGGTCTGCTGGTTACCTACAATTATCCAGCTCTGAAGCACTAAGGTGAAACAGTTAGGAAGGAAATGCTGAGCATAAGCCATTTTTATATATATTAAATAACACAAAATGATACACTTTCTATAAAGATCCAGTGTAGGAACATAAGCAATGAAATAAATAATGGGCTACCTTTCTGTATGCATCGCATACAAGGATCATTTCTTGCAAAAGCCTGCCATCTGGAGTGGTCTTTGGCACTATCTCCCAAAAGACAAGCAGCAGTTTTTTGATAGTATGATCTTGGAGAGGCAGTACAAAACGTATAATGGTCATCAGAAGCCCAGGTAGTTTTTCACCATTCAGAATCATGATGATTACTTTCTTCAAGGCCTCTGTTTTCAACTTGACATCTCCTTTTTCTACAGAGGATAGAAAAATCAAGAAAACAAATCACAGTAATTATGGCATCAGGAAGGCTAATATGTCACAGCTAGTTTAACAGCAATACTGATCTTTAGTGTCAGAAGATACAAAGCCCCTCTGAAGAAGTGTGATATAGCATATCAATAAAATTCACACCCTTACTTCTGCTAAAAGGATAAAGAGGAAGCAAGGGATTTTTAAAGAATAAGCATGGAGTTCAGACTTAATTCTACGATCAACATCTTGGAATTAACCAAGTTAAACCAATTTCATGACTGTTTCAATGCTTAAATTTGAACACCCTTTTATACCAGGATACTATCATGCACTCTGATGTCATACATATACCAAATACTGCAAGTGCCATCTCTGCCAGCAAGATACAGCAGTGCACTGAACAAATAAGACAACTTGTTGCTTATCATTGCATTACTTAAATCTGCCTGAGCCCAAACAGGTGTTACTTCAAACAGAACGACAGAAATGGATTTCAAATTTTTGCACATATGGGGGGGGGGAACCAACCCAAAACCAAAACACGTAAGATAAATACCATGAAGTTTCTCAAGACACAGCAGAGTAATGTACACATTTCAAAAATCAACAGAACAAAATAAACATCAAATTGACTTGAGTTTATAAAATGTAAACAATATTCTAGGAAAGACACAATGAGAGAATGTGAGAATAATTCAGGTAAGAAGGAGTATCCTTCAAATCATCACCCATTACTTGCCTAGGTCATTTTTTAAGCTGATTTCAGAAGGTGGTTCTGAATCCATCGGAACATTGATTAACGTGTAACACACGTTCTCAGCAGCTGTCATGGTTCTTGGTTACACAAGTTTTCTCAAGGGAAGAATTATTTTTACACAAATACCAGACAGCCTAAAAAACAAACAAAGCAAGCCATTCCAAAGTTAACAGATTTTATTAACAAACAACAGAAAAACGTCTTCATAACTGACTTAATGATTTGAAGGGATTGCTGGGTTTCCTGAGAAGCCACATTTAAAAGCCTTCTTTATTTTCTGGCATGCTAAAACATTGCTGTTAGTACCAAACAATGAAGAACACAAAATTTCCCAAAGTAAAAAAAAAAAAAAAAAAGTAGATTAAAGAAACCTTTCCAATACTTAGGCACAGTCAGAGAAAACAGAAGTATACGGGCACCTGACTGCAGCTGAACGGATACAGCAGCTTCTTCCTCATCTTCTCATGTCCTGATCCTAGCTATATATTCCCACTACCTTCCCTGCAGTCCTGCGCCCCTCCAGATGAACTGACCCAAGCTGCAAAACCAGCTGAGAAACATCACAGCAAAAAGAAGGGAAGAGTTTTTGACTTTTTTAACAAGTTGAATCAGCCTATGAAGGAAGTTTTGAAGATGAGCATGAGATCCAATAGAGCAGAAATGAAGGATGGGAGAAAAGACAACATGGTGGAGAGGGAAGCTAGACTGCTCTTTACCTGCCAAGGATCCTCAGACCAGCTCAACTCTCCTGTCTAATTGCTCCGCTAGACACTAATGAGGAAAGTGTTGAAATTTTTATGGTAAAAAGTAGGAGAAAGTTACAGATCTATCAAAGCTGCTGTGTGGCTGACAGTTCAGGTAACAAAATTAGCAGTTAAGCTCAATCTTCATTTTCATATTTGTTTCTTCCTTAGATAATAGATATCTAGGATCAAATAAAACTTTTTATTCAATTTGTTAAGTAATGAAAAATGCTTGTTTGAGCTTGCTCAGTTACCACTGATACCATACTGACAAGCACAGTAAAGGAAATTGTTACTTTTTACTACCTGAGCGATTTTGTATTTTCTACAGAAAATGTGTCAAAAAGTTACAGAAGAATGACTTTGTGCTTTTATTGCTATTAATTTTCTTGAAGTCTTAGACTGAGTTTAACAAATCAAACAAGGAAGATGCCTTTTTATTTTAAATTATGATACTACACATCACTCAAATACTGTGTACAAGCACACACGTTTATGTAATTATTATTGCTAACTAATAATAGAGCCAACAGACCTGAACAAAACCATCCTCATCAAAGGTCGTGATTTACATAAAAGATCAAACCACTAAACTTTCCAATTCAACACTATGCTTTCATTGTAGATCACTTTTCTTCTAAGTTTGATGATCTTGAGCAGGGCCATATCTCCAAGACATAAAGCTTTCAATAACATGCCAATTTAAGAAGTTATTGTCTGAGGACACCAGCTCCTACCCACATCACCTCTTTTATCTGCGCAGACAACTTTTGATATGCAAATCCTGTAAACTCACCAACCCTACTTTATTCTCAAAGCAGTAAGAAAAATAAACAAAATCCAACAGACCAACAAACACCTATTCCCAGCCCGGTTAAAAGCACTGCCCCCACAAACAATTCCAAGGAGAAAAGACAAGGGAAGGTGGGACATGGAGTTGGCAGTATTTGGATGAATGTCTGAGATGCTACAGAAGCTGGTACTGGGCCCAAAGTCCCCTTCCTCATCAAACAAGTACCTAGAGAACCTCAGGCTGAACAGTGTGCAGGTAAGTTGTGCCGACTTGGGCTGCAGCCTCTTTCTATAGAAAGGAATACACAATTAAAACACTACCGCAACTACTAGTACCAAAAAAAATAGAATTCCAATACATTTTTTTTAAAACACTGCCACTTTCTATTAAGAATTCTGTATTTTTAAGGAAGATTAGATCCTTCAAACTCGTTTACAAATATCCACATAAACAACTCCTGCTCATTTTTAGAAATACAACTGTTTGTTGCTTTTTGTATGCTTTTTCCATACTTTTACTCAGAACTACTGCCTCAACGCCCTGCAGCTAGCAACTTCAGCTCCAGTAACTACTCAGACCATAAAGTAGATCTATGCAAAAGCAGACCAGGTATCTTTACTCGTATAAATATCTCAACTGCAGAAATTCTCTCAAAAATCAGAGCCAAACAGTTCTCTGAAGCATGAAAATGTGCAGTGTATTTTAGGCTCTGAAAAGCAGCAGTGAAAAACCACCCTCCTAAAATGCAGAACTGGGAGACTTGGCAGGGAAACAACTGCCAAGTCTTCCTCCTTGCAAGGCACCAAGCTTCGAAATCACAGTTGGATGTTACAGACAATCCCAACTGACACAGAAGTGGATGCTGCTCTACTTCTTCAGCAATAAAACTTCTGAGTACCCGTATAAGAAAATTCAAAGTTACAGAGTTTATACAATACAGGAAGACAAAAAGCCACGCCTGCTCTCCAGCTACACCCTCGGGAAGTCTTATGAACTGGGGTACCTTACGAACCAAAACGCTGAAGAAGCATCATTTTGCCGATGCACGACCTACAATACATAATGTAAAAATGTTTATTAAAAAATCCCGAGTGAATTTATAGCCAGTTCAGGCAGATTTCTCTCTTAATTTTCCAGGCGATTACTTTTTGCTCAAAACGCCTGGCATATTTGGCTATGAGTTGAAACTTAAAATACTGAGATGTCGCCCTTCGCCTGCCATTACCCTGCATAAATCTAGCCGTACAGCACATCGTGCGTGTCCCCCCCTCCCCCTGCCATTCCCCTGCATAAATCCAGCCGTACAGCACCGGGACACCACAGCACCTCTCCAGGAGGCCGCGCCACAAAGGCACACAAGAACGCGAGAGGGTCCCAAGCCCCCGCAGGCCCATGGCCCCCCGCCAGCGCTGCT
>NW_010546787.1:0-22464 GCF_000687285.1 Phaethon lepturus
GTGTAGGGCTTAGCTGCCAGATAGGGTCAAATCACTACATTCTTGAATTAATTGGTGATCACAAAGGTTATTGCAACTACAGAAGCAAAGCCAGATATCTAATTTATAGGTATGTGGAGAAGGGATTCAGTGTACTTGCTTTATTGTGTGTATGGAAAGGATTCATTTCTGTTAGCAGAACTTAAAAAGGGTTTGGTTAGTATTTCTGCTTTGTTTATCTAGAAGAAAAGTGTAAAAACGGGACTTATCAACACCTAGATAAGGTTCTTGCCGTTCAGAGACCTCATTCTCTGACCATGAGGACCCAGATGTTGTGTGTCATGCTCTGTTATTGCTCACCTTGAACTAAATGACTGCTAACACTTAGGCACTTAGCTCCCTCTCTGGAGCTGTTAATGGCCATATCAGCAGGCTGGGATATTGGTGTTTAGGACCTGAATAATCCTGCTTTGCTGAAATTGACTTGGATAGAATAGCAAGTTAAGACTCATCAAACAAACTGTTCCTGATAATAGTGAAACATGGCAACTATTGCCATCATCTTAATTTTGGAGTTCATACTGTTCAACAGGCTGGCTGAAATTGGCACTCAACTTTAACCTTGTAAAAGTTTAAGGTCTATTTGAAAAAAAAATATGTGATACTCATGCATTTATGTGTGTATGTAAAAGAAATATAGGATAGTTCAGGGTACATACCAACTCTCTTCCTGGAGATTCTGGATGTTGATTTCTTGAAGATTCTGACACAAGGAGAATCTCCCATTTTGTTCCCAGTGTCAGCCTACTCCCATGGGAGAGAGCAAACTGAAATTTAGGTCGTAATAACCTCAGTTGCTTCTGTCCCAATAATTTTGCAGAGTCTTACATTATAAAAGGTTGAGTCTCTTCCAAGCAAAGAAACTGTAAACCCATGGAAAATGCTACATTCGGTGCCAACCAAATAAATGTCCTCCCAGAACTGAGGACTTACCCTCCAGATCCAGTATGCTACTAGGGGTAGTGGACTTCCCCATACCAAATGATTTCCTACTGCCTAGTAGGAGTCCAAAATTGCCACAAGACTGCCACAGATACTCTTGCAAAAAGAATGGATTCCTAAGACATGGTAAGCTTACTGAGCTTCCAATAGGAGGCTTCAAATATGAGCCAACATATGCTAAAATTTCTGGAGGAACACATGGGACAAAGAGTTTTAGGAGTTAAGTTAAGCTTGCTTGGCCTGGAATCTCTTTTCTGTGAGAGGCATGCAATCCAGGGTCCTGTACTAGGTGACTACAACACTGGATATGTATTTATGAAATCTTCTATAAAGCAAAATCTACATTACATGAGTAGCTGCCACTAGTTGCCAGAGCCCGACTCACTGCGACCTCCTAACATTGGATTGGTCAAATCCTACATCTGACACCATGGACACAAATCAGTTGCTTAAACATAGGTGCCTATGGCCACTTAAAACACTCTAAGGCATCCTAGATAACCACATGTCACTGCCAGATGTGACACATCTTACACATCCTTCAAATGACACTAGGTAGTTATATTTTGGCAACTACATTGAGCTCCATCATTTAACTTTTAGCCAAGGAGTTTCATTCACCTGTGATTCATAAACTCATCTGATGCAGCACAGCTGTGTGACCATGGCTAATCTTAATAAGAAAATGAGTTGTTAATATGTGGGAGCACAAATGAACTCAAGACTTTCAAGATAAGTTAAAACACAGACAGAAGTATAACTGTTCAGATAGTAATAGCAGCTCCAACATTCAAGATAAAAATCACTGCCATGGAAAGGTGTAAAACCCTAAAGAGAAAAAAACACACTAGAAGAGAAAATCAGAAGGTAGCAACTAAGGAACAATGAGGATCAGACCAATTCAAGCAGTAATGGAGGCTGACGTTCACCCCGTTGATTGAAAACTTTGGTCAGTAAAGATGTATTAGAAGGGCATGGTGAGCATAGTAAAGCTTTGCATAGAAGCTGTTTAGTCTTAGGTGGTCTGATTCCTAGTCCTTTGTGCTCTTAAATTGTGTATATCCTTCTTGCAGGGTACTTTAACACTGTTCAAGTTTTGTAAAGGGAAGGACCCAAAAGGAGGGTTACAAGCAAGTGAAGTGATCTTCTTCCTCTTGTCATTTATATTCAGAGACCTTTTACCACACAGAGAGAAAGCAGGTCTTGAATCACAGCAGGTAGGTCAACCCCTGGACCAGGAGTGTGAGATTCATCTCCACATTCAGACACCTACATTTACAAAGGACCATAAGACCATGTAGCAAGACACAGGTTCTCACAGGAGATATAAATAGCAATCGATGTTCATAAACATGTTTCTGTATTATGGAGTACGCTGATGAATTTACATATTGTGCATGGTATGTGTAATCAGGGGAAAAAATGATTACGTATTCCCTAGCAAGGAAAGATGTTTTAACTGCATAAGGTATATATCATGATTTTAAATATCTTACTTTGATCAATATCTTATGTAACTTAAGCACAGATGTAGCATATAAAACTACTGTTTAGCAATATTTGACTATGAGGTAACTATAAAGTAAACTACAGTAGTAGACTACTACAATAATGAGATAACTGGAGATAAGTATGGTAATGACCGTGGATAGTTCTAACAAATCATAGAATCATGGAGAGTTTTGTGTTGGAAGAGACCTCAAGGATCATCTAGTTCCAACTCCCCTAACATGGGCAGGAACACCTTCTACTAGACCAGGTTGCTCAAAGCCCCATCCAAACTGGTCTTGAACACTTCCAGGGATGGGGCATCCATAACTTCTCTGGGCAACCTATTCCAGTGTCTCACTACCCCTTCTCTGGGCAACCTATGCCAGTGTCTCACTACCCTCACAGTGAAGAATTTCTTCCTTATATCTTCTCTAAATCTACCCTCTTTCTGTTTAAAGCCATTACCCCTTGCCCTATCACTACATGCCCTTGTAAAAAGTCCCTCTCCAGCTTTCTTGAAGGCCCCCTTCAGGTACTGGAAGGCTGCTATAAGGTCCCCCCAACAACTTCTCTTCTCCAGGATGAACCACCCCCACTCTCTCTCAGCCTGTCTTCATAGGAGAGGTGCCCCAGCCCTCTGGTCATCTTCGTGGCCCTCCTCTGGACTTGTTCCAACATGTTCCTACCATGTTGTCGTAGAAATACTAGGAGTCTAGAGCTATGACAATGATAGGCAATCCCCAGATTCCTGAGATCTCCCAATCCTCTAAGGCCTGCAAGACTTCTTTATTGGTCCTGACAGTCCACATTCATGGCACAGAGCATCTGGGGCATCCCACCTTGTGTGTCAAGGTGCTCTGGAAAGAATGCTTGCAACAGTTGATTCTTACCTACTGGGGTCTTCAGTGCTTCACCATGACCAAAGTATCAGATTAAAATTTGATAGTCCAGACACAGGTGCAGCAGGCACAGTTATTTCTGTAAAAGAACAAGGTATAGCAAACTGCTAGGACTTCAGCTACCTATAGTAGCTTCAATGCTGATTTGCTCATTTCCTAAATAAATGTGTTAAATATGCCTGTGAGAACATGATCTATAAGTCTTAAGCCTTTTCCACTTTCCTCTAGTTTTGTAAAAATTTTTCAGGTACTATTTTCAAAGGGATACTTCTTCCCCCAGATGCCACACATCATGCAAACCGTCTAGTTTTGTCTTTTCAGTTTAGTGTAGTTTCATTCCAGAGACTCTTGGTAATGTATCCTGACTTTATCCAGGCACTTGTTGTGAAGAAAAATTTTGCATTTCAGTGCCCAAAGCTAGCTTAAGTGTCCAGTAATTGTAGTGGTAAAGAAAATGTCTCAACATTTTTTTCATGCTAATCATTAATTCAGTGACAGACAGCAGGTGTTCACAATAATATCAGATCCTGAGATTATTAATCCTGAGATTAAATATTTAAAAATAAGTATTAAATTTGGGATTTTTTTGCCAATAAATTAAAGTTTGAAACATCCTACCAAGTAAGATATTTTTCTATGTCTATTTCTAAAATGAAATTTCCAGCTATTTTAAGTGCATATTTTATATGTTTTTATTACCTGAAGTGACTTTAAGATATTACACAGCATTTTTTCCTATATTACAAATAATTACATCTGTCAAAGTATTACAATATTCATATATTTTTTTCAAAACATTAATTATGATCTTGCAGGCAGATAGGGGATTTCAGATGCTCTTTGGTGTTAATAAAGTACAAGATTTTTTTTTTTAGCATTGGAATTTTTCTTTTTCCATTAAAAATTTAACTGTAGACTCCAAATGTCATGTTTTCTAGTTTAAGTCAAGTATGTTGGAAAGCATATACAAACCTTTACAAGGCCATACTTTTTATAAAGTACTCTAAATATGACATCTTCTAAAGCAAAGTCACTATGAAACGGAACTTGTTGATCTCATGCAGAACACCATCAAGCTTGCTCCAACAAACCAGATGGAATTTTGACCTTGTACATTGTGTTCTCTCTGATTCACCATGTACTTTCACAATTGAAAACAATTGTTCTGTTCTTTTTCTAATAAGGAACAATTCCCATTATCAAAAAACCACAATACTACAAGTTCTAAAGGTCATTGCCTCTTAAAAATGCTTTGAAGGTACACAAGAACTGTGGGCAGAGTTTCAGTACTTGTACTAACCATGTACGTGGTGAGTAAGAGAAGGTATTGCCACACACAAGTTACACACTGCTGGAGAAACACGTATTCACATATTTTCTAGAGCAGCAGGAGAAAACCTTGTATACCATCTGCCTTCTAAGAGGTGTGAAGGGAATTTCACATGACAGAACACAAGTGACTTCCTCTGCAAAGTGAGGAAACTAATTGTCACCATTTTTTTCACTCAGTAAATTATTGTTTAGTCGCTGGAATCACAACCCCCGTGGTAACTTCTCTGATATATAAGACGTATTTATTTATTTTTTTACTTATCTATTTTGGAAAAGGAAATGTTCTGTCCTTATTGTGCAGAATGTTTTTTAAAAAAATCAAACCTGAAGCAAAATGAGACACACATTTAACAAACACTGAAAAATACTTTAAACTTGAGGGCATTAAAAAAACTTGCTTAACTCAGCTGTGATACTTAATTGTCACATTGACTTTCTGCTGATTAGCTGAAGAACTGTAAATGATTAGAGGAAATAATATGAATCCTGCACTTGCAATCGTCAGAAATAATAAATTCAATACAAGATAGTTTTTTGTGTAACTCATTAAATAGTACCAAAAATAATGAGTGTTATTTCACAGATTTTCCTATCAGCTTGGAAAACATACAGTTAAGAGCTCTGCATATTTTCATGAAAATCTTGGAATGTCAAAAAGCTAGAGAGAAAAAGAGAGAAAAAAAAGAGACAAAATATTTTTTCATTAGTTTTGGCAGTTACTTTGAGCATAAGTATTACAGTTAGGAATGGTGGCAAAAAATAGCTTTATCATTTGACCTTTTCTTTTTTGGGGTGTTTTGCTGTTGTAATTGCTGTTAATAATACAAGTTTGAAACATCCTTCATAAAAGCAAAAGAGCTTATTTTCAACTTGTACAATGATTCACATAAGAGCTCCATTTACGGACAGTTTAACACTGTGAATCATTAATCACTTTGACAAATTACAACACAATCCTATTAGATATCCTGTTATGGACTTTAGCAGATGTCTAATTAGAAACTGAAAGTGAATTCAGATTAGACCAGTACTTGGCATATGTATAGTATGAAATTGTTATTTACTGAGATAAACACTTTCTCAGAGGCAAGATGGAATATTACCACTTCTCTCCATTTGCAATTTTCAAGTAAAGAAAAAACATTTAAATATTGCATCTCCATAACCTTAGTTACTATGAAATGTTTGAAAGATGTAAATGAAATAATCTATAGCATTCCTGTCAGAAATCTCCTGCAGGGACAATTAAAATTTGTCTATTTTATAGTCTTCAAAGTTTTAAATATATTTATTAACATTAAAAAATAAGAAAACTCTAATGAAACAAACCCTCACTTCTTTCATTGTGTAGGTATCAGTCAATTTTATATTAATGTATGATGTCCTACACCATTGTAGGCCACTGAATATCAAACATAATTTGTCCAACATTTGATTTAATATCTTCTTTTTGTCAACAATTTGTATATTTTGTTTGTAAATTAAGATATTCTTATTGCAGTTCTAGACTACTGTAACACAGCAGTTTCTAAACACTGTAATTGACTTAGTTAATCATTTCTGAACCTAGAAAACTTAAAACAGCAGCAGTTAGTACCCAGACACCCTTTTCATTATCAGACATAGCAAATTTTTGAGCTTCATCTTATCACATGAGAGCCAAGAGTAGGTTTATCAGAGGATGCAGAAATCATGCCTTAAATTTGGCACATTTGCTACTTGAATCTTTAATTGTTTAAATAGATTAATAAAACAATTTTTAAAAAAAGCCAGTTCTTAGGGAGAGACTCACAAATGTAATTGTGAATTCAAGACCCATAGCATCATTAGTTCATAACTGCTTTGAACTGAAGTTCAGAAAACAATTTCTCAAAAATATTCGCCTTTGTTGCATAAAGGTTTAGTCCAAGCTATGTTGCCTTAGGCCACATTTACATTAAATTGTAGTTTGGAACATAACTATGTTTTTGAAGAAATTCTCCTGATCATCCCATACCACTCAGTGTTTGGGATTCTGAAGCAGTTTTAATAAGGTTTGATGAAGGTAAACTTACTTTTATCTCCCCCTCCCCCAAAAAAAACCAAAAAACAACACTTTCCTATAAAGAACACTTAATTGGAAATTCTGTTCTAGGCACTCATCAAAATGCTTAACAATACCTAATGCAGAAATGTTTAACCTTCCATATACCTTTGAACAATATGGATGTTAGTAATGTTCAGTCCAACAGATCAACCAAATCTACTCCAAGGGAAAAACAAGCAAACAAACAACCAATGTAGAGGCCTCATAAAAAATGGTTTTGATATACTGTTACTGATCAATTCCTACTGAAGAATAGGAATTTCTATGAAAAATTTTTTGCTACTGTAGATATAACATTAATCTTGACAGCAAAATGACATTTTCAGGATATTCCTAATCTCAGCAGTTGTTTTTTTTGCCAGTTTTTGAGCAATTCAGCATGCTGACCCTCATACAATCCACTTTTAAATATATTACTTAGTACATCACTCAGGTACAGCTACTAGTTAGATATATAGATATATTTCTCCTCAATATTTCAACATTCAGTACCAAAGTAACTACTTTTTAAGTACTCTGGCGGGTTGAGCTTGGCTAGATGCCAGTTGCCTACCAAAGCCGCTCTATCTCTCCCCCTTCTCAGCTGGACAGGGGAGAGAAAATATAACAAGAAGCTTATGGGTCAAGATAAGGCCAAGGAGAGATCATTCAGCAATTACCATCACGGGCAAAAGCAAAACAGACTCAACTTGGGGAAATGAGTTTAATTTATTGCCAATCAAAATCAGAGTAAGATAATGAGAAATAAGACCAAGTCTTAAAACACCTTGCCCCCACCCTCCCCTTCTTTCTGGGCTCAACTTTGCTCCCAATTTCTCTACCACCTCCCCCCCAAGCAGCACAGGGCGACAGGGAACGGGGTTTTGTGGTCAGTTCATCAGACATTGTTTCTGCTGAAACAGTGTCTTCCTTCCTCCTCAAGGGGAGGACTCACACTCCTCCCCTGCTTCAGCATGGGGTCCCTCCCACAGGAGACAGTCATCCATGAACTCCAATGTAAGTCCTTCTCACAGGCTGCAGTTCTTCACTAACTACTCCACCACGGGTCCCTTCCACGGGGTGTAGTCCTTCAGGAACAGACTGCTCCCATGGGGTCACAAGTCCTGCCAGAAAACCTGCTCCAGCATAGGCTCCTCTCTCCATGGGTCCACAGGTCCTGCCAGGGACTTGCTCCAGCACAGGCCTCCCATGGGGTCACAGCCTCCTTTGGGCACATGGACCTACTCTGGTGTGGAGTCCTCCATGTAGGCTGTAGGCGGATATCTGCTCCATGGTGGAGCTCCATGGGCTGCAGGGGGACAGCCTGCCTCACCATGGTCTTCACCATGGGCTGCAGGGGAATCCGTGCTCCTGTGCCTGGAGCACCACATCTCCCTCCTTCTTCACTGACCTTGGTATCTGCAGAGTTGTTGTCACATCTCGCTCCTCTCCCCAGCTGCAAATGCTGCAAGCCATTTTTTTTCTGCTTCCTAAATATGTTAAACCAGAGGCTCTACCACTTTCACTGGCTGGTTTGGCCTTGACCAGCAGTGGGTCTGTCTTGTAGCTGACTGGCTTTGGCTGTGTTGGACACAGGGGGAGCTTCTAACAAGTTCTCAAAGAAGACACCCTTGCAACCCCCACCGCTATGAAAACCTTGCCACACAAACCCAGTATAAGTACCTGACTCCCATTGCAGAATCCAAAATCCTTGCAATCACATTGTGTGTAGAACATGTGGCAATGTGCGCATGTAGCCAAAAAAACTAATTATTTCCTGGCTGTATCCAAAGCAGCATGGACAGCAGGTCACGGGAGGTGATTCTCCCTTCTACTCAACTCTGGTGAGACCCCATCTGGAGTACTGTATCCAGCTCTGGAGCCCTCAGCACAGGAAAGACAGGAAAGACCTGTTGGAATGGGTCTGGAAGAGGGTGACAAAAATGGTCAGGGGGCTGGAACATCTCTCCTCTGAGGACAGGATGAGAGAGCTGGGTTTTTTGAGCCTGGAGAAGAGAAGTCTCTGAGGAGACCTTCTTGAAGCCTTTCAGTACTTGAAGGGGCCTTATAAGAAAGATGAGGACAGAATTTTACCAAGGCCTGTAGTGATAGGACAAGGGGTAATGGTTTTAAACTGTGACAGAGTAGGTAGATTTAGACTAGATATAAGGAAGAAATTTTTTACAGTGAGGGTGGTAAAGCACAGGAACAGGTTGCCCAGAGAGGTGGTCGATGCCCCATGCCTGGAAAGGTTGAAAGTCAGGTTGGACAGGGTTCTGAGCAACTTGATCTAGTGGAAGATGTCTCTGTCTATGACCAGGCATCTTATACTAGATGATCTTTAAAGGTCCCTTGCAACATAAAACGTTCTATGATTCTACGAAATGGTTAGATATGTGGTAAAGGGATAATCATCAATGAGTACTGTGAATAGAAATGTTCCTAATCTGGTTAACAGGACATTCCAAAACAAGAGTGTATATACTAGAAACATATCATTCAGGATTTATGCATCCTCATCTTGAAAGTGATGAGGTATATTTGGTCAGAATTTTTACCACATAATTGTTTTATTGTTTTAGCCCATTCTGATAAAAGACACACCAGTGACCTCAATAAAAAAAAAACAAAAAAAAACCAAACCAAAAAATCAACCCACAAGCCAAAATAAAGTATTCAGTATAATCTTTATTTTTACCCAACATCTAAGATGTTGGATATTCCTATTTTCTGTGAGGGAAGAAGTCAAACCCATGTTCTATCAGGTTTTTGGCAGGTTATTCTTTTTTGTGGACATGTTTTTATGCAGCTATTCTCACTGCACAAGAGAATTAAGGATTAATTGTTCAAGAAATAAAGAATGAACAAAATTAATTATGGCATTTTAATCTAATGGCTAGGCGAAATCTTGAATAAAATGAAAAGAAGTTTTCATCTCTGCCTTAAGTTTTCTATTTTATCTAATAATTATTTAAAGTAAGTCCATAGGATCTAGATCTATATACCCATTCGTATCTTTTCTGCCAATCTCACCCACAAGAGTGAGGATTACACTAGAAACTGAGATTGCTGAAATGCCCTTTTAGAAGTGCATTGGATAATGATGCTGTAAAACCTCCAATGAATCTATATCTTAAATCTCTAATCCTGTGAAAAAATTACTGCCAAACAGTTGAAGAGTTTAACATTTACCTAATCCCTAATGGGCCTTAATTACCGTAAAGTTCATATATATGTACAGTATCCGTTGCTTCAGTTAGGTCAAACCTCTTTTCCTGAGAATAATGATGTCACTGTGTATAAATTCAGAAGATCCTGCTTACCTAGCAGTCTTGCAGAAAAAAATCCCTTACTTTCATTTAAAAACAGGGTGAGAAGTATAAATTTAATTCCCAGTAAGTTATTATTAATATTTATCTTATGTATACTAATATATCAACAAATATGGATGCCATTTATGATATTTTTCTTTAATGTCAGTTTAATTGATATTGATTTAAATAAATTAACTTTTTTGTCTCCGTTTTATCTCTTCTTGTTCCTCATAAGAAGTCATTAACATTTACAAGTCTCTGTCACAATCTGTGATTATATCAGAATCTAATACAGACCAACCTCTTCAAATCCCAAAGATGTTCTGTTATTGTACCATGATTTTGGTACTCCTCTTGTAGTATGAGTAAATGACATTTTTTCATGTTATCCCTCTCAATTTGAAAGCACTCGCTCCCTGTTATTGATTTCTCTCCTTTCTCTGATGCTTTCATATTGTTCAGAACAAGAATTTTTCTGTCATGCCACCTTGGTTGGAAGTGACAATTGTTTAAAGCAGACATCTAAATTAAATCACAAATTAACATTTTACTTTCCGTATTTGTTAAAGACCACAATATTGATAAGGTGGGGAAACAGATTACCACATAATTTGTAGTTATATCCCCATTCCCATAAGCTATTGCCTTTTATTACAGAATGATCAAGATTCTAACACCCAAGCTTGAATATTAACTGTGTTATGTCAGTGGCCTGTATTTTCCTTCGGGCATATAATTGTACTGACTACTAGAAAGACATCATAGTACCTGAGGGAGCTAGAGGTAACATTTTCAAAGGTTTTCAAGCTCAGCCTAATGTTTCTTACATGGGGACAGGCTCACACACACTAACTGCTTTTGAAAAGCTTTCCTTGAATGCTTACCTTTGATCAACTTTCATGTCTTCTTTTTATTAAGGAATCTTCCGGAAGCCAAAACAGACTTAAAAGTGAAGAGGAAGTGTTTGCAACTAAGACTGTCAAAGGGTATACTGATTCAACATACTTTCTAAGCAGCTTATTAATGTCAGAGCTCTTGGGAAGTCATGTATAATGTTAAATGTTACTATAAGTTAGAAACCTTTCTAAGGTGTTGGTTCATGGAGAAACTTCTACCTCTTTTTTCTGAGGGTAAATCTTTCCTGGACAGAGGTGGCCACAGCAGGGAAGAAAGATGTATTTGTATTTGTTTGCATTATCCTGGGCTAATCTAGGTAATAGAGTGTTCATGTTTGTTCACGGTCATATGTATTTTTTTAATAGATTTACACTTACTGAGATCATTGTAACAACCATAAACCCTTTCTTGTTGCTGTCAATTGCTCTATTGTTTTCCATTATTAACAATACATTGTTGGTTGCCTGTCTAAAGCCATGCAACAACACTGACAGCTTTATCTGAGAATTGGTAGAATGTCCAAATTATTCGTAAGTGATGCCCATCAAAAGCTTTTTCTAAATCCTCTGGACTTTGCAGCAGTATAAAACTGAAATTCCTGAATTGTTGAGCCTTCACTGAATAAGGATTCAGTCAAAGGATATAGAAAAGGAAAGGATTGGAAAAAGGAGTAAAGAAGTAAAACATTTTCTTACTGCACAGAAATCATCTTTTATGGAAAAGTTGATGTGACCAAAACTTCTCTTTTTACTTTTTTTTTCAGCCTTGACCCATCTTCCATATCTACAGGGGTACCTATTAAGTATCAAAATAAGACACTTAGAATAATGAGTAGGGTTGCCCTAAGCTCCCTATAAAGTTAGTAGAGAGAAAATAAATTCAATATCTGACTTTTTATGTGAAGATTCTCTCTTCACTGGCAATATAGAAAGCTATGTTCCCATAAAGTTCCCAGAGGTTATGTTCCTTACTTGCTTAAGTTAAGGTGGGATATATGCTAATGTTTGTGTGTGTTCACATGTGAGTGATTAGAGACATATATATGTGTGCTTATTTATATTATGCAGAGACAAACATACAATATGAAGCTAGTAAACAGAGGTATATGTCAATATTAACATCTTTTTTATATTTTTCTCTATAATATTAAGCCTAGCTATCTGAAAGTACAACACAGGAAGTATCTTGCAGGAAGTATCACATAGCAGACCATTTCCTGCCATCTTATTCATCCTGTTCTACTCTTTCAACAGCATTTCTATCAAAGCTAATGCTGTAATATTAAAATATATAAAAAAACAGTGCTTCACTTTTTTGAGTAATGAAATAGGAGAACAATTGCCACATGACAGATTTCTTCTGAAAACCTTAAAGAGGTAGAATATATCACTCTACAAGACTCAAGAGATATGTGAAATATTTTAATAATTTTTATATTAATCAATAGGAAAAAATGGAAATACCTAAAGATTATTGAAAGTGCCTCTCTGTAAGCTATATTATACAGTGCAGCAATTACCTTTCATAAAAGGTCAAAGCATAAGGTATGATAAAGTAGAAAGATTTTAGTTGGAATTGTCTGTCTCCATAGATAGGCAGAGTGCCATCTTATTAGGATGGAAGGTCCCAGAAGGAAAAAGAAACAGAATACAAGTGGTGAATATTCTCAGTAGCTTCTTGTGAAGTTTTATAAGAAGGTTTCAATATGAATAGTTATGTGTCCAATGAAAACAGAGTTGTCAGAGAACAGAGTGGTAAACACATCAGATACAGCTGTGTAGGCTCAGCACACAATCTTAGGCAGACCAAAAGTACTTGTGAAACTGGAGCATAATACTTATACTCCTTTTGATAAAAACAGTAGGTTTAATTTTTACTATGAACAAATAATCAGTCAGCTGTATTTTAGCTATTGATTGTTCGTCTACAGTAAAAATCAATAGCCAAAATACAGCTGATTTTTAAAGTTTTTGTACTACTGTTTCATGACATAATTGTGAAGTAACTAGAAAGGACAAAACTGCCACTTTCAAAACTATGAAGACTCCAAGCACTGAACAGCACAAGTGACACATATGTCATTAATCCTGAGAATTTATATTTGAAAAAAAACACAGAAGAAAATGCATATATCAATGTTTGCTAAAACATACGCAAGCACCTATGCTTGTGCTTTTTTATATAATTATGTGGAACAGCATGAGAAGGGCAAAATTTGTATAAGAAACATTATTAGATCTGTAGCCTGATGGTTTATCTTTGAAAGATACTTATAGTGTTTCAATCAACTTTTACAGTGTTTTATGTGTGGAATGTTTACATTGTTGATAAACTACATAACCAAATACTTCTATCTAAAAAGCTTATGATGTTTGTCAGAGTTTTATGTACTGTAAACCTGAATTTTAGCAGCAGTGGAACACCACCTGATCTATGCAGTTAGGGGTTTCTATATTGGCTATCACTATTTCTTTAGGAAATTTTTAAAAAATTTAAAGTTTTTTTTTCTTTCATGAAGCATTTGTTAGGTTACTCATTTAAAAAATATGCCTCTGAATTCCAATAATAATTTTCTAAATTATATTCACCTTTGCACACTAGTCTTACATATGATCTTCTTTGTCTTAGATAACAAAAAATAGCATTCTTGCAAGTAGGGGATTAAAAGAATATTTGTTTTCTCACTTGTTGCTTTGGTTTGTTTTTTTTTTTTATATTTAACTGTGTAACACCGCTAAAAAAGAACATACAACATACTAGTTTATGAGATTTTCCCTGTCCTAAATGTCCAGGTCCACGATAAATACAGTCTCTCCACTGGGATATTGTTTATTCAATTTGTCTTCAGGCAATCATTTTTGCAAGGTACATTAGCAACATTCAGAAGCACTCTCATGGTAAAGGAAAACTGGACTTTCTATTGGCTGTGGCTGTAGAATCACTGCTCCATGCCCATTTGTAATCACCTTGTAGATTATCTCCCTTTTTTTTTACTTTTAAAAAGCCTTGCCTCAGACCATAATAGTTAAATTGTATTTTTTTTTCTGTATTTTGCAGTTTCTTTTTTAAAAAAGAAAGAATAAACTCAACAAACTTCTCTCCTGCAGGACCTGCAAAACACAACCAGTCACACTTTGAATAAATGTAATGGCACCCAAAAATGATCAGATGTTCAAAGGAGAAAAATAGCATCTTATGGATAAGATTCTGCCACCTGACCCTCACAGGCTGCTACATTACTCTGCTAGTAGTCCCACTGATTTTATGTCATGATATTACTCCAGAAATAATACTAATTTATTAAGGCTAGTGAGACTGCTTGCTGCGATCACCTTTGCTAGAATGAGATCAGAGCTAAGCCAGTTACAAAAAGCCATTTGAAGGAATCAGAGCTGCCATAATCAAACTTTAATCAGTAGGTCCTGTATCCTACCCGTGTTGTCAATTTTATTCTGATTTTAAGATTAAAAATTCATAGAAGCTGATGTACTTTTTTGTACTAATGAGCACTCAAGTGTATGTCAGCAAAAAAAATTAATTCCCTTAAAATACAGTATGATTTACTGTGTTAGAATATGAACAGACAGAAATGATATGAAATAGGTTATTTTCTTACTCTGATATAAATCAGGAAAAACGAAGCTAACTGACAAAAGTAAGAGAAGAACTAAGTCTGGATCAGTAATTATTTTGTAGTAATTCAGTTTTAACTATTGAACACTGATTTGAAAGTTTGGCATATTTTCCAAGCAAATATTTTCTAGAATCTAGAATGGTAATTTTTCTGACACTTCTCAAAGGTACTCAGCATTTTTATGTAAAAAAACCTGTTCTGCCACTCATTAAGACATGCCAATTATTATAGAAACAGTTGTAAGGATTATATTACTAGAGGCTGCATGAAATGTTATTTACAGCTGCTTTAAAGGAAGAGACTTATTTCCTCTCAGTCTTCAGGAAAACAGTTGCTGCCCTTTAGTATAAGGATAAGAGTGGGGTTACCAACAGGAGGAAAGGGGAAGGTTTTGACTGAATAAAATTCGTGTTGAATCAGGCACCTGAGCTTGAGACAGCAGGTTTCAGAGATATTTGTCATTAAAGGATTTTGCTGTATATGAGACGAAACTGTTTCTGACAATTATGTTAGAAGCTAAGAGGATCATCCTTTCCTTGTGGATAAGTAAATCCATCCTATATATAACTCCTTAGAGTAATGTTCCCCTATAGATATCTAAGTGCAAAAAGTGTCTGCTACATGTTTAAAAAACTCCTTATTTATGAACAAGAATAGGAAAATTTTTGTGAGCTGCATGTTCATTAATAATGGAAGGTGTTAGCAATGCGATTCTAAGATAGTACTATGAGATGCTTTTGAAAACATCAGTCATGCACTTTCAGTACTTATTCTTTTACATTCAGTTTTATTTACCTTTGATAATATATGCTCCAGTGGCATCTCTGTGCTATCTTCTTAACACTGTCTGGCATATGCTGCTGGTTCTGTATGTTTGCATTAGGTTTTCTTTCTTGCATACCCTGCATTGTCTTCTAAGATCACTTAACTGATTGGCTAAAAGTGAAACAGTTTGTTGTTGTGGTTTTTTTTTTTTTAAATAGAGACTCTGGTGTACATGGCCATAAATCTATAGTGTCAGCTTTCTAAGGAGCTGTCTGCTTCTCCAGGAGCCTCAGAAGGTTAAGAAACTGCATCAGAAAGGTTAAGAAAATTTACCTCTTGTGTGTGGTAAACAGCTGTTCTTCAGAGAAGTTCAGCAGTTCAGCAGTTTGTTTCTTCTAGTAGCAGAAAAATGTTGAGTATCTGTTACATCAACAGCTGAAGTCATTGGCCAGCTCTTCTTGAACTTCAGTGCACTTTAGCATTGCTGAAAGAAAGCAGGCTCACATAAATATCTATGTATACATGTATACACATATAAATATGTATGTATATCCATATATGTAAATATATATATGTGCATACATATAAGTGTGGTTATTTAATGCCCAGGGATTGGATGGAAATTTGAAAGACTGAAATGCTGCTTTTGTAATATATCACTTTCAATTTTAGAATAGTGTTTCATGTAATTAATTATTTTGGTCTCAGGTAAGTATCTTGGTGTAACTCATACATTAAATAGCTATAACATGTCATATTTGTGGTTTTATATAGCATTATAAAGGTATTAGAATTAAAATCAATTGTATTTTTAAATTTCTCTTGGCAATGTAGTTTTAGGTATTTGAAAACTTGGAATAATTAGAAGTGTCAGAATGGCATTAAAGAAAGGAAGGAGAGCAACACAAAGATAAATGATACAATGGTTACATTATTTAATTGCAAACAAAATGGAGTGTAAAACTACTTCATAAAGAAGCAATCTGTTCAATTAACAGTAATAAAATGAAAAGTGAAATATTATTATCCAGTATGTTGAATGAATAAACACATTAAAGGAATAAATTTGCTGTTCCTTCTTGATATCGAGGCCCTATTTAGAGTGAAGATTTCATAAATTAATGTATGAAAGGGAAATAAATCTGATAGAGGGATAGATTTGGTCTGTACTCCAACTATACATTAAAGAGATTTCAGATATACATGAAAAAATGAAAGTAGGTATTATTTGACCTTTTTTTCTTTTTACCAAACATTTTCTCCTCTTGATTTCTTGCATTTCTTCTTCTTTTCCACTAGGAAATTAAAATATAATGATCATTTTATGTTATTTAGATGACTAATGTATTCATGGCTTTTGAGACATTCCCATGGATAGACCTTTACTATTCCACATAGATTTTTTTCCTGTCATTGCAAAGGCTGGTCTATTTGCTGTTTGCTTATATGTTCATCATCAAGTAACACAGCAACTGTATATGACCTATATATTAAATGATGAGCCTGGTTTGGTTTTTGCTGGTTTGGTTTTGTTTTTTCTGTTTGGTTGTTTGGTTGTTTGTTTTAAGGTAAAACCTTATTCCTTCCACAAAAGAATGGTGAGGGAAATACTGTATGATATGGGCTTTAAAATTTCTCGCTGCAGTCAATGCCACCTACCCAATAGGTTTCATGCTCCAAAGTCATCATTTTGAAAGACTCCCAGGAGCTTGTGTTTAGCATGTTACACACTTACTGCAACAGTCTATTCCACTGCCCAGTGATTGTAAAACACGTTCAGAAATCTTGTGCACAATTTAGAACTTTTTGCTAATGTGTGTACACAATACACAGGATTTTTCAGATGGTTGACAGAGTTTAGTGAATTTAGATGACAATTTAGTGGACAAACATTTAGTTTTTAAATTTAGAATGCAAAGTGTGTGAAATCAGACAATATATTTGGTAAGTGGGATCTTCAAAGCATGGTCAGTCATTCCGTTATTTAGTTTGTGCATGTATCTTCAAGTACTCCCACATATTTGACTCTTTTTTTTTTCCAGAAATGTAAAAAATAATTACAATATATAAAATGAAAAACGTTTTTTTAACATGAAGTTTTCATTGAAGGAAGTTACATCAAAACTACTTCCGAAGACTGGTTGTTCATCTCAGTACATGAAGAAGACCACTTGAGGTACTCCTGAGAAGTTATAGAATCTTTCTAGTTATACTGAGCCACTATTAAGTAGAAGTAAGCTGTTCCCTCATAGCTCAATTCCCTCACCACTTCAGTTATTACATGCGTTGTTCCACACAAATTTTTTTGTAACTGCTTGTGCCATTAAAGAAATACCTTATAACACTATAAACACTCTATATTCTTCACCCTCAAACACTAACAAAACCTTTTAAATTAGATAGTTCTTTGTTGAACAAAACTTATTTTAAACATGTGCATAAATACTTTTTTAAATTTAGCTTAATCATTTTTAACATAATTTCTAACATGACATATATTTAAGTTGGATTCATAACTGTATGAGTTATGAATGACCTGCATGAGTTATATCTTCATTTTGTGCTGATGATGAATGAAAAACAAAATTTCAGTGCATGCACTTATGTAAATAAAAACACCCAGCTTTTTATTATTATGACAGAATAGTCAGATTGTCTTGTGCCATACGTAAACTGGGAGATTTTACACGTTATTAAATTTATACAATAAAATGCTTGTTTGATAATGCTCACAATCAACAGTGAAGCTCTCCTAACTGAGAATGATGAAGCTATTTGCCATAAAGCTGAAGATATGCCAACGACCATTTTGATATCTTTTTGTATTACATTTTGATATTACACTGAGGAGCAATTTACTCTACAAATAATTTTCAGGTAACGAGACATGAAGGTATTACAAATCATCAATAAAGATCTCAAGCATGTCCTTGTATACATTAACTACCTTTTTGTTTTTCACTGACACAGATACAAGTATGACAAAGTATTGTCTTTGAAAAAAAACCCTGACCCTACGGAGTTGTCAGTAGACCTGCAAATAAAATGCTGGCTTAATTGTTATTTTCCTGTTTATTCTTGTGTTTCCAATAAAATATAATTAACATAAAACTGAAGTGACTAATATCTGTTTAATTATATTTCTATGTGAATTTTAAATGAAATGCAGCACAAGTGTAGCACAAAGACAATACTACTTATAACTTCCTACATTATGGTTTATTCAGATTGTAATTCCAATTTAATTTTAATTCCAACTTAAGCGAATAATGTAGTTGCACTGAATAACGAATATAGTAATTGAACTGATGCATCCAGTGTTTGCCTAGTTCAAATGGTATGAAATTTTGGACAGAAAAAATAAAAAATAAGTCTTTTAATCTTTCACACTGAACATTATAGTTAAATTTATGAAATGTTTTCCTTAATTTCTGTATGAGATATATTGGCTCCATAATTATGTACATTTGCAGTAACTATATTATAACTCTACCTCTAATTTTATATCCATCATTTGACTGGTGTTCCCCAAAAATTCATATTTGCAGATAATGAACATATACTTCCAACAGTTCCTTGATTCTGTAGAAATATGTGTGTGCGTGAAGGTAATGTTTACTCTTAAACTTTGGAAAAAAAAAAAGATAACCAGTGACTAGTCCCCGAGGCCTAGTGTTACTGTCAGACTTGTTCACATACTGCTAAGGGACAGCCGTTTCTATGTCAAACTACTCAAGCAACGAGTTATTTGGGAAAAATCTAAAACTGAGCCGGGAAACTGTCTAACAAGTAAGCAAAGTTAATTATCAGGGATGCAGTACAAGAACTCGTTCACACAACATCCTTCATTTAGCAGTATAGACGTATGCCATGAAGTTACTCTAAATTAGGCACCTACATTCATTTCAGGTTAGAGTACTAAGTTTTTCTAAGGGTGCCCCTAGCTGAGTGGGGCTGAGTGTTTTAAAAGTAAACAGAAGATAACAGTAAATTGGTTGTTTGTGTCTTCTTTTGTTCCTAATTTTGGACAGCGGTGGGAATACATGGCTGTTATGCGCCGTTTGGAGTGAAGGTTATGCATTATTGGAGTTACAGTTAGAGGTTGGAGGTTGCAAAACTAAACTGGACAAAGCTCTGAATAACATGCTCTCAGATGGGACTAGGTGATGTCCTCAAGTCCTTTCCAACCTGAATGATTCCATGGTTCTATTATACAACCATCTAAAAGAAAATATATATATTTATGTATTACTGGTTTTTGCAATAATTTATTTTGAAAATGAGAGGGAATACAAGTGGAAAAATACTATAATGAAGAGTTCACACCATTTGCAGACATAATTAACTGAATTCAGCATTTGTCTTTATTTGTAATCAACAAAGTAATTCATAGTTCAATGATGATGGTTTTTGGAAAGGAGCTTTAATTTGCTATCCTCCAAAATAAATTAAAAAGAAATAAGAAGAAATATTTCAAAAATTTATCATATTTGATCATTATATGTAACATGATATATTGTATTGCATATTTCTATATTTACATGTATATGTAAATAATGTCATCTGTAATATTCTCTACTTTAAATTATTTTGGTTAATGAGAAAATTCAAAATTAAATGCATATTTAAACCTATAAAATCCAGTTATAAAAAGAATAAGAGATGATACTTCGCAATCATAAAGATCAAACAAACTTTGTTACTGGAAAATCAATAAATATCTTGATTATAAATAACTACAACCAGGCTTGATTCATCATTTTTATATTGATGTGATGCAAGTGTTCACGGATCTCTTGAATCAGCACTATCTGCAATGCACCAGTGAATTCAGCTCTTTCAATTTCACTTGATTGATATATATCTCTTTTTATTTCCTAATTTTTGTCCTGTTTTGTTCTACTTTATTTAGACAAGAGTGAATGACATCATTTCTTCAATTAATTTTTTGAGTGTAAGAGCAAATATAAATGTGATCAAGTCTGTTTTAAAAGGTCAGACTAAACATACCAGCTTATGTTTTCATACATTGATAGTTACAACAGTAGCCAATGGGAAAATAAGTAAAAATCAAGTGGTAGGCAACTCTGATCTAGGAATGACAGCAGCTTCTACCTTTGTAAAAGTTGCCTGTAACTCACAGACTTGTAAGCCACCTTAGAAGGCCTGACTTTTTATTTTCATTTTTCCTTTGCTTGCTTCATTGTTCATCTTGTTTTATTTATTTTGAATTTCCATCCTGGTCAAAATACCAACAAAGGCAATAGAGTGAAGATAAAGGCACAAGAAAAAGGCCAGGACACAGGCAGAATGAAGAATCCTGGGAAGGACAATATTGAAAGAAAGTGGGATGAAGGAGCTTACACTATTTAGGCCAGGCAACTGAGACCTGACTGTGAAAAGGAAATACATGGGAGGCAGAAAGTAGTTGAAGATTTGGTCAGCAGATGTGGGAAGAGAGATTCTGGTTCACTGGCCTGTTTTTCAGGACTGCAGATTGTTGACTAGGACTGGCAAATATATAGAATACTAAGGGGTATTTAGATGACACAGGGTTGGACCACAAGGGAGTTGCCAGAAGGAAGATGGAAGAGATGTAACGAAAGGTATATGTAAGGGTACGTGGAAGGAGCAAACCTCTGCTCCTTTAAGGGTATCTGGTCAAGGACTTTTTCAGCACGGAAAGGGGAAATGAGGAAGGAGGAAAGCCATACGTAAGAACATATAGAGTCTCAAACCTGACTGGCAAACGATAAAGGAGGGAGTGATGAGAACCAAGTCTACACAGTCAAACTAATTGTTAAGGGTGTGTTGAATGTGAGAATTATTTCAGTAAGATTGATCGATAACTTTGTCAAATAAAAGACCAAGGAAATGAGAGAAACCATAAACAAAACATTTGGAGGCATAGACTTGACAAACATAATCGAGACAAAGACAAGAAGAAAGCATTTGTCAGTCACACTAGTTGAAGTGTGTGAAACGATTTTGTGAATCACAAAACTGCAGTCAAACACTGACTTTGCAACTGGTAAGGATGCAAAACTGAGGGTCCAGGATGTTGGATGGGGGTTGGTGGGACTGTGCCAACTGATGAGGGAAGGGATAGCAGGGAGGAACAAAGAAGGAACAAACAGAAAGGAATATAAAAGAGTCTTGTATGTAAATTGTGTCTGGTCAGTACACTTGTCTGACCAAGCCCTGCATGTGATCACTGCAGTTTGTCCTATTACATCCTTTCCTTTCATTTATTTCATAGCAAGGGAAAGATATACTTCTGTGATTTGGAGAACAGACCATGTAAGAAAAGAAAGGATGATGGATAGCCCAAACACTTGCCTTTGAACGCTTCACCAAGAAACCCACATTAATGTATTTATGGTTCCAAACTGGTATACTTAAAACTGAAGAGCAACATTAACAATTTTAATTTACTGATGTCTACAATAGTGTTATTATTTTGAAGGATGGACCTAACTGATTTGAACAATATTACATACACTTGTTTTCCCTATTCCAGCCACAAACTCAGAAGTATTAAACTGTAACAGCTGATGTTGCCTTGGCATTTTTATCCGAGTTTCTTGAAAATAAGAGATTTACAGGGTGGTTTTCAAGATCAGTGAGATCTGTATTCTTTTATCCAAAAAGCCATTCTGTGAAAACCCCGGGGGGCAGACATCACTTGGAAACATTTATGAAATTGATCATTGATTTCTTTCTCAGAGGCAAAAGGTTCTGCACTCACTTCCCTGCACTTCCCTTCAATTCAAAGCATTATGCAGAAGAAACCTTAGAAATAAAAGGCTAATTTTTTCCCTCCTCTCCAATCACCTGGGCATCACAAAGCAAGGTCTTTCAGAGAGCACAGCCAGACCTTTCTCCTTTTGCTTATTCTGAATGACCGGGTCCTGCTGCCTGTCCTGCAAGCTCATCTGTCATACATTTAAGATCCTGGTTTTCCTTATTCTCCACAATTCACACAAAAGCCTCTGCTTGCTGCCCTCTGGGAAAATGTGAGGGACAATGTATTGTGGTTTAGCTCCAGTAAGCAACTAAGTACCCCGCAGCCACTTGCTCACCTCC
>NW_010546787.1:22495-28463 GCF_000687285.1 Phaethon lepturus
ACTCAGATTTCATCAGCAGCCTAATCTGCAGTTTCTTGTGCATTGAAAGAACACAGGGTAAGAAGGAATTTGGATTACTATAACTGCTGATTCTGATACATACTTTGCTATTACCAACCCACTTTAATTCTTCCTTCCTTATTGCAAAAGGATTAGGATTAGGATTATCTCCAAGATATTTCCAACAGGCTTTGAATTCCTTTGCGTCTATCACCTATGGTCTCCCATTGCACCTGTTTTAACTTCTCTTTATACTGCAACATCCTACAAATCAATTTTTTTCATCATGTGCAAAAATGTCATCCACTTTTCTATATGCAGACTCTTCTATGATGTTAATGGATTTGGTTAGTTCCACAGAACTGACTGTGACAGCTCCCCTTAAATGAAACTCAATGTCCTGGTTTCAGCTGGGATAGAGTTAATTTTCTTCACAGAAGCTAGTGTGAGACTTTGTTTTGGATTTGGGATGAGAAAATGTTGATAACGTGCTGATCTTTTGAGTTGTTGTTAAGTAGTCAAGCTGGCCTGCCAGCGAGAAGGCTGGGGGTGCACAGGAAGCTGGGAGGGGACACAGCCAGGAGAGCTGACCCAAACTGGCCAAAGGGATATTCCCTACTATATGACATCACGCTCTGTATACAAAACTGGGATGAAGAAGGAGGAAGGGGTGAGGGGACATTTGGAGTTACAGCATCTGTCTTTCCAAGTAACCATTACACATGATGGAGTCCTGCTTTCCCGGGGGTGGCTGAACACCTGCCTGCCCATGGGGAGTAGTGAATGAATTCCTTGTTTTGCTTTGCTTGCGTGTGCAGTTTTTGCTTTACCTAGTAATCTGTTTTTATCTCAATCCATGAGTTTTCTCACTTTTACTCTTCCAATGCTCTCCCTCGTCCTGTTGTGGAGGGAGGGGGTGAGCAGCTGCGTGGTGCTTAGCTGCCGGCTGGGGTTAAACCACAACACTTGCTTTGCTTTAATATGTCATCTAGACCCAGCTGAAGTTCCTATTGTCCTGTTGCAGTTTGTCATAGCCAAAGACAGAAAAAATTTTGCTTTAACCTTGAAACCTGAGCAGCTAGAATATTAATTTCCTTTTTATTAATCCTTTACATTGTTTTGTTGACCTCTCAGGATATTTGGAATAAGCTCCAGAGCAACGGTCCCATGCACAAGCAGTTCATTATCCTTGATGTTTAAGATTCTTTAAGTAACATAATCTGACCTCTCTATAGGGTGAAAATTTCCAGTCTCACCAATTAATGGATACTTCCTCATCTTTATTATGACTTCTTCAAATACACTCACACGTATCTCTCATTTTCCTATGTATAACACTTTTTTTGTGATGATCATTAACTATTTTCTTTACAATTTTAAAATCCTCTTTATGACTTTCCTTTGAATGACTGCAGCTTTGATATAATACTCAGCTGCACTGCTGCTGCCCTTCACAATTTCTCACCCTGAAGAGGGAAAGCACACCAGATACATGTCATCAGATATCGTATTGATTTGGGTATTTATGTTGCTACAATGATCTCACAATGCACAGGCGGACACTTTCCTTACTGTTTCTCTGCTTTTCTATGAGTTAAGCAACACCATTATCTTGTTTTATGTAGTGTTCTAAAAAACAAAGAGCACAAGGAATTCATTTGCACAAATTCTAGTTGTCTGGAAAAGAAAAAAAATAGGAAACAACTTCTGTTTCCATCTCCTGTTTCTTCAGTTGCACTGTATTTCATAATTTCCAAAAGGTTCTATGACTCCTATTTTCTTCAAGACAAGGATTATTAATTACGTATTTTATGTGATTCTGCTTTGCTTTCTGTATCACATTTTTGAGGAAAGATATTAACAGGATACTTCTATTAGGGCCTTACAGCATGTCAAATTTTGGTGTACCATGATTAACCTCTTTTTGTCCCTTTAGACTTATAATTAACTTTTTAATTATCTTTTTCTTATCATCAGTACTAGTTCAATAGCTGTTTACTGAAGAGCAGCACTTGATTGTCTCCTCTGACTTCTTGGATATGACAGACATTTTGACTCTCAGAATCTGAGCTCAGTTAAGTTAGACTGAAACTCTTTAAGTTTCACATGCAGAAGTCAGGAAACCTGAATACACCTATCTAAATGCCGAATGTCTATGTTCTCTTATTTATCCAGATTATTTATACATAAAGAACCTATACTAACATTTGTCTTAGAAACAGCCTGAGGATAATAGATTCATTAGTTTATAGTTGACAGTTGAACTCATGCAATATGAATCCTACTCCCATGATGGAATCTAACCTGTTAGATCTCACAGGGAGAGTAGAATATATGAAATCAAGTCCTTAGTAACTGTCTTGGTTTCAGCTGGGATAGAGTTAATTTTCTTCATAGAAGCTAGAGTGAGGCTATGTTTTGGATTTGGGATGAGAAAATGTTGATAACATAAGTTTTGAGTTGTTGCTAAGCAGTCGAGGACTGTCCAGCTTTTCATGCTGGCCTGGCAGCAAGAAGTCTGGGGGTGCTCGGGAAGCTGGGAGGGGACACAGCCAGGACAGCTGACTCAGGCTGGCCAAAGGGATATTCCATACCATATGACATCATGCTTGACATATAAAGCTGGGGCGAATAAGAAGCAAGGGAGGAGAGGATGTTTGGAGTTGTGCCGTCTGCCTTCCTAAGAAACCATTATGTGTGGTGCAGCCCCGCTTTCCTGGAGATGGCTGAACACCTGCCTGCCCGTGGGGAGTGGTGAAGGAATTCCTTGTTTTGCTCTGCTTGCATGGGCGGCTTTTGCTTTACCTATAAAACTATTCCCTATAAAACTGTCTTTATCTCAACCCATGAGTTTTCTCACTTTTACTCTTCTGATTCTCTCCCTCATCCTGTTGTGGGGGAAGTGGGTGAGCGGCTGCGTGGTGCTTAGCTGCTGGCTGGGGTTAAATGACAACAGTGGCCAACTAAAGAAAAGAAATTAAATATGCTGCTATAATAACTGTGGAAGCACATCAGTAGTTCCTCAGCCCTTTGGAACTGCTTTTGATGATTGCTAAAAATATTATCCCTATAAGTATTATCACCTTATCGACATAAGATATATATAAGATATACTGAATGATTTTTCCAGAAGTGTTTCATTTTAGCAGATACTCCCTCACTTCATCTTTTGCTGCAGATATCAACTTTGCTGATCTACTTACAAGACAATATGCAGTAGATACATCGTCTCAACATCAGTTATGTCCCCACATCTTCAGTGTATAACAGAACTAGAATGGAAACATTCTCTACTGCAGAATTTCTACAGATTCTCTCTCCTGTACCTGACATACATATAACTGTGTCTTTTTTTAAGAATCCCTGGTCAAATATTCAGCAAGGGAAAGGGCATTGCTATGTTTCATAGTTATTTAGTTGAATTGTTCTTCCTTTCTTCCTATAAAGATTCTTTGACTGTTTTGAATTGTATTATTTTTGTTTTAGCTCCTTCTGCCATTTTTTATATGTTTAAGTGTCCATGATGCTGCAAATAGTTTTGCTGTTTCTAACACGAATATTGAAGAGTGTTGCATAAAAGCTAGTAGGTCATGTCTTTTCTGAGGCACAGAGCTGATCTGGAATTTTATGCTGATTTTTTTTTAACATGGCAAGACAGGGGTTTATGGTACTTTCCAAACACTGGAAGACCTGAGGGCTTAGGATATGTTTTGATCACGTCTCTTTTGTCTTCTCTGGTAAGTACTTCTCACAGGTATGAAGGTCTGCTGAAATGAAAGGAACATTTTATACTGTCTGAAGTCAATTTCCTCTTCTTTCTCTGAATTCATGCAGCAGAATATAGATATGCTGAAAAAGTAAAAATGTGCTGTATGTAATTAGGAGCCTTCTTTACCATCTCTGAAATGCAGAGCAGAGTTCAGAGTAACTAGACCTTATCCTCATTAAGTTTTATGATAATTAATTATAGAAGCAATTCAGTTTTCCCTACTGAAGTGTGACAGTATTTTCCTTTTGCATTATTGTGGTGTTGACCTAATTTACTTGGGACTACCAGTCTAAGATTCATGGTGTGTATCAAGTCCAGCAACCAGCAATAAATTACCTAGCAATTTCTGCAGGTATTGGAGGGAACAGAAAATTAAAAGTCCCCCAACAGTGAAATAAACCTTTGGTGGATATAATGGATGAAAAACATCCATAATAAAATATAATAAAATAACTTAAAATCTCTCTCCCATCTGAATGTTCTCTTTTGATTTTTTAAGTTCTGTCCCTAAGTGTAATCAAGGAAAACTTGTTTCTGATTTACTGAAACCTGATGAATATAAGCTGTTATTCAGGGATAAAATATGTGCTAGTTCGTTTTTTCTTAAGCAATTTAGTAGAAATTTTTATAAATTTATGTTAAAAACTATGAAGAACCATTTACAGTTGTGTCAGTTTCAGGACATCATTTCAAGGATTCAAAGTTAATTCACTATAACTTTCTGATATAGATATATCAAGTAAAACTCTTTGAATCAGATGATAACGTGAACACATTACAGTATAACTGATACAATCATCTTGCATGCTCTTGGAATAAAATATACTTTATAGAGAAGAAAATGAGTGTGTTGTAATAAGCTGTAGGAAAAGTAACAATTGTTGGAAAGACTCAAATAATTGTATCATACTCTTGCTTGTGGTAAAATGCTGCAGCATTAGTCATTATAATGATGATGACATGAATGTGTGATATATAGGTTTTGTTATTGCATATGCAGTGCTAGTATAAAATTATGTTTAGCCTATGACCTTGGACTCCTCTTAACATTATTTACAGAGTAAATAATGTGAATTTTAGAGCACAGCATGCTTATAATCTTCAGTGTTAATGACAAATAATCTTTTATACAGCTTGCAACATGCAGTGGTCTCTACAGTGTGAAGTCAGCAAAAATAAGTTTTCAGTAATAACATGCATATTTAAAAAACATAGTCTGAGACTATGTAGAGATTACTATGTTGAGATAATATAGTGAAACTCATTAATATATGCATTACTGAAATTAAGTTTCACATTCTACAGGCCCCTTAAAACTGTTTTTGCTCTTTTATAACTTGTTTACAGAGGTTACATTAAAATCATATTCTACTAATATATTTTTACAACACATAATACCATGTACTTTTAAGAGCAAAGCCAGGTGAAACTTTGAGGAAAAATTATTTAAATTAATCCTTTGAATTTACCTCAGATAATATTTTAGGGCATTAGAATGAATAAGTAGTAAAATACAAGATACATGTAGGGAGTATGAATGCATTTAAAAAATGTGTGCATTGAATATAGATATTCATGTATGTCTATATATATTCTAGTGTGTATGTTATGCCAGGACTGTAGGCATGACTGTTTTACTCTTAAAGATTTTCTCCTCTCTGAAGCAAATGCAGTTTGACATCCCCCAATAAACCAAGAATAATCTTTGAAAAAGAACTAGAGTTAAGATAAGAGCAAATTATAGTGCTGGAAAGTTTTTTACTACTTTTTTCTCAATGTGCTGCTGCCCTTCAGTAGTTGTTATAGAAATCCAGCAGACAAGGAGAATATCAGGGCTTTATAGATAGAATGTTCACTTAAGCCAATCTGTGCTCTGGCCATTTAGACTTATCATGGTTGCCTCCATGTCATTAAGTAAAAAGAGGCAACAGCGGGAGTGCTGTGACATGAAAGTTGAAGAATACATTGCTTTCCTTCATGTCCACAAGGCAGCCTGCCCAGTGTCCAGACACAATAGAATTCCTAATCAAACTCTTAAGTAGATTATATAGCTCACTGACCCTGACTGAGCTACAGTATCCTTCTCTCTTGGATTCTCTAAATCCCTACTGCTTTCTTAACAGACACATGGCATACGCTGTAGCTACCTCTGAAACTTACACACGTTATTTGGCTCAAAGAGATGCTTGCTTTCCATCT
>NW_010546787.1:28523-66665 GCF_000687285.1 Phaethon lepturus
CCTACATGTAGAAATTTCCTAAATAAATTAGAAAAAAATGCAAGTTTCAGCTTAATTTGATCCTTCAGATATAGGAGGGGAAAAACGATATGGGAAAAAAGGTAAGAAGGAGTTTATATGAATCTAGGAGAAAAACAATTGCCTAGAAAGCCATTTTTATTTCAATATATAAAATTACAGGATATATATAACTTTGCAGTGATCTTTCCCTGTTAGAATGTTAATTTCTAGATAAAACAGTTCTAGCAAAGTTATACATAAAACACTAGGATAACTATATTAGCTGTGAAAAAACATATTCTTTTGACCTGATAATACAGATCCTTATTGACCTCTGGCTGGATTATCCCTCACTTTTATTTTTGTGTATATATATATATATATGTAAAAAATATATATTTATATCTCTTTATATCACTCCATTTTATTATAAGACCATAGTCTCCTGTAGAGAAATACTTAAAGGTTAGATGTGAAACTATGTCACAGAAGAAACAAACATATTCCACCTCTGACTTGTGATATAGTTCAAGCTTTCAGACCTGAGGCTTCTTTCAATGTCTGTTGATATAATTGGAAAATCACATTAATTTTAATGGAAACAGTACTTTGCCTATGAAACTAAGGATTTGTGATCTTAGCCAAAGGAGAAAACGTGATGCAAAGTCGTGGTCCCTGCCTCTAATTTATCAGTTGCCATTACCTATTTTGTTCTGGCTATTTTGTGCATTATAACACAGAGTTATTGCTTTGATGTTTCATATCAGCTTTATACTTATGAACTTTACCATTCACAATATAATATTATGGGTTCTAAATTAAACTACATTGCATTTGTAAAAGATTGGTGTCCATAGCGTCAAAAAATTATCTTTTTCAGGAATCATCCTTCTTACTTCTTTAATGAAAAAAAGGGTAATATTTTGTTACTTTCCAGCAGTATTACAGTAAACGGTCTGGTTAGGAAGCAGTATAAGAATTTTTGTTTGTTTCCTTGCAATGAAATAAAAATTCTCCCCTTTTTGGCCTCTCCTTTATCAACTTAATTTAATATGTTTTCTTCTTTTTATTTCTTTGGCTTTAGGCACCGGAATTTTATCTTCTTTTCTGAGCTGACTTCCTCATGATCATTTTATAAAGCAATATATTTTGCTCAAGGGCCCATCCATTAAAAATGTTTTTCCCTTATAAATCTGATTCATAGTTCACCTTTAACATTCATGCCACTCTGGTAACAGTTTGATCACACTAGGTGGTGCTGTCACATACAATCTTTTTCACAAAGTATGAGGTTTTATTCTTAAACAACAAGGATTTTTTCTTTCTTGGTGGAATTTCTCTTTTTTGGGGGGGGAGAAGAGCTGTAGCAAGCACCATGGATTTTCATGATTATGCTTCTTGCTTTGAAATAGTTAGGTTTGATCCTGGAAATTACAAACTGGCTAGGAACTAGAGTTCCAACTAGAACCAGTAGCAAAGCAAAAAGAAGGAAAAAAAGAATGATATGCTTAATGCCAGTACATCTGCCTATCACGGTCAAAAAGGCACAATAAACTAATGATTTCCATAGGTCTTCATGTTTAATTTATGCTATTTTCTATATTGCATCTGTCAAGTGGGACTATATCAAGCATTCAACTAACCAGCCTTAATTCTTCTGATGTTGCCCAATGGCAGATGTTTAATTCAATGGTATAGGAAATAGGGCACATATTGTATAAATACTCCCTGGGATATCATTCCAAAACCAGCCTATGACTAAATTTTGCTGAGTTAAAAGCCAGCCATACTATATTCTTATTTCACATAATCATAGCTAATTATATGTAAAAGTACTTCAAAGTTCTTGCTTAAACCAGTTAAACAGTTGCTTTATAATTTCTTTAGGTATTACCTATTATTAAGATAACAAGAAATAGTGAATAATCACTATACACCTCCTCCATTCATTCATGACTTTAACTGTTTCTACCAAAGTCTCCCTATCCAAGCTAATCTTCATAAGCTTAAGTGATTACTGCAGCTACAGTAGGAAGTACTTTTGGACATAGAAATCTCTTTTGTTTCTGTTGAAGTCTTTTTTGGATGAAGATACTGGTCAAAAGAACTTCACAACATTGGAAGTGCTTGCAAACCATATGTTAAACAGGAATAAATAATCTGCCTCGTTTGCTTGCATTTTTTTTTAATTAGTATATCATTTGCCTCTCTGATGCTGAACACCAAGTTCAAATTTACAGAGAATTGTCAACAGTAGCTTCATGATCACTTTCATGAGAAGTAAGAGCTAGCCTTCAGTCACAACCCCCTTCAATCAAGGGAGTTGTGGCGACATGGGTGTTGGTGTCTTCTCCCAAGTAACTAGTGATAAGACAAGAGGAAATGGCCTCAGGTTGTGCCAGGGGAGGTTTAGATTAGATATTAGGAAAAAGTTCTTCACTGATAGAGTGGTCAAGCATTGTAACAGGACGCCCAGGGAGGTGGTGGAGTCACCATCACTAGTGTGGATGTGGTGCTTTGGGACATGGTTATGGGGCATGGTGGTCTTGAGTTAACAGTTGGACTTGATGATCTTGAAGGTCCTTTCCGACCTTAATGATTCTGTGATTCTGTGATTCTGTGATTTTTTCCTCAGACGTATTACCTTGCACTTACCAACACTGAATTTCATCTTCTGTTCCAACAGCTACTCGTGTCTTATTTTCAAATCCTTCTGCAAGTCTGTACCACCAGTTTCAGGTCTGTCCAACTGGAAAGACTACATGATTTGTTCTCTTCTCCATTTAAGAATGATAAAGAAAGAACAGCTAACAGATTCTTGGGTGAGGCTGTCATGTATCTTTTTCTCTCTTTTGTTCTTGGATCTTCTTTTGTGCTATTGGTTGTATCCAAGTGGATTTTGGCAAGTGTCTTGCTATGCTAGATCCCTCCCAGTGCCAAATCTATGTTCCTGGCCAAGAAGCGAGTAAGGGAGATGAGGAAGAAGACCGGGTTTCTGTGATCAGTGGGAGAACACCAGCAGTAGTCACAAGACCCTGGAGCCTTTTTAAATTATGTAGAAGTAGGAGAGTTGACTATATTTATTTATAAGACTTGGAGAGCAGGAAAGATGAGGTTCTTGAACACAGAAATTTCAAGGCTGGGAATATAAATCGGGTGGCACACTACTATTGTATAGTAAAGGGCAGGTGAGAAATGACAAAATCCAGAGGGCTGGGAAGTTGAGAAGGAGCTTAGTGTGGCAAAAAAACTAAGAAACTCTTTGGAGCAGAAAAAAAGTCAACCTGCTTGAAAGATTACGGCTGAAGTACTTGGGAAGTTTGGGATTTTGGGGACAGGGAGGGAATATCAGCCATTCCGGGCCTTTCCTTTGGGAAGTGATGTAGAACATTGGACTGTGAGACAAGGGGCAGTAGGAAGAAAAAAATGGAGCTCTGAGATGAGACAGAGCAGCCTCAGAATTAATAATTTGTTGTGGGGTGTGAAAGAGACCCATTTCTTCATACTCTGATTTTTTGTTAGAAATGTCATATATGACACTGCTGGAAATCACCCTGAATTATGAAAACTAACCATAACGTTTCTACCTTTCAATTGGTGGTTAATTTATAAACGGAGTTGTGTTTTATACATCATCTTCATATACTCTAAAGACTTTGTAAACACTCATACAAATAATTTATGAAAATGTTCTTAAACCGAGAAATTTTGAATTTACTTCTTCATTTTACAAATTGGTAAATGATGACAGTTAAATGACTTGCTTGTGGTCACAAAGAAAGTGTGCCAATCTTGCACTTACCAATATGTTTTATTCCTGTTTCACACACAAAAATAGTGTAATTAAGCAAATGAATAGGTCAGAAAAAAAAAAATTAAAGAGGTTGAAAATAGTTGAGTGAAAAACTGATAAACCAACCCAGAAATGCTAATAAGAAACAAGTGCATTCTAACTCTCCAAAACTGTACATGATAATTAAAGGTAGGCTTAAGTCACAGAATGTCAAGAGAGGGTAAGATTACTTACAGACTAGGAAGTCTTACTCTCCTGTGTTTTCTTTTAAGTAACTTTATTCTTCTTTGGAAAATGTAAATCTTTCATCAAACCAACAGAAAAAGCAAATGTACCTTTTTTGGTTTTGATCGATTATTTTTGGTTTGGGGACCTTTAGATTTTCCACAAATATTTTACAAAAGCATTCCTAGGATTTCCTTAAACGTAAAGGTAATGTAAAACTTCTCTTGTTTTGACAGTACTGCAGTGTTAATTTATTTGTTTGTTTTATTAGCAATCTCCCTTAGAAAAAAAAAATTATACCTCTTTCATGAACTAACAAACTCTATCTTATTTTTCTTTCCTTTCCTACAAGGGGTAGACTGTAAGTGAATTACTGTTTTACCTTCCTTTTTATTTCTCAGAAGATTGCTAGGAGCTAGGACTTCTGGATCTCCATTATTAAATACAGAACCAAGCTCTAAATAGCTGAAATACAAGAAAATGGCCACAGAAGTTAAGACTTTGAAAAATTCTGAATTTTCAGAAGATTCTGTTCTGTCAAAAAGGCAGATAGATCAGCAGCACTTGGGGATGAGGATGAACAGTTGTATTTAATAAAAGAGAGAGATGGAGAGCCTGAGCAAGAAAGATCACTTTTTGACAAATGATAAGCTTCTGAGTTTTCATGAACTAGCCAGATGGGTTTTCATATATTTTGACAGTAGTTTGGTCTTGAAGATTAGAGAACTGGTGGGTGACTGACCCTGAAAATAGTGTTGCTGACATTATTAATGAAGTGCCACGATGCTGCTGTGGAACAACTGGCACTGTATCATTGTCTCTGCTTGTATGTTATTGTGGCTAAAAGTGTCAAGGACCCCAAACCAAAGGAAAAAAGATAAGACACGGCTCCCTATTTGTATAGGGTGAAAATTCATTCTGGACAGTTTTTCTGATGCTCTTAACTGCCACAATCCCATCAAACTGGTTTACATCAGCTGACAATCTGAATATTCAGTTTTAAAAACTGAGCTGGAAGGGGTTCTCATTTTAAAGCATTAATGTGGAGAACTTTGTAATTAATATTTAAAGAAATAACAAGCCTTAGTTCTACAAGAAAGTATTTTCCTGGTTGAGAATATTTGTTTTAAACATATTTGGTTTGGATTTTACTGGCTTCAGATCTTCTGGTAGGCTATTGGGAGAAAAAACAAGAAACTGAGGGTGGATTTAATTTGTTTTCACCAGCACTGCTTAGTATATCGTGGAATATGGAGCACCCACTGAGTGGAAAATTTTGCCAGAAAGTATCTGAGATTGTACAGTCAGAGTAATTTCACATCTGTGGTTTAGCTTTTTTGTGAGTCATTTATTAAATGCATTTAAAAATATGTTTTCCTTCTAATCTACCGTACTTGTGTCATTATCTGTTCTCTGTAATGCACTCTTCAGAAATGGATATTAAAAAAAAAAAACACCCAAAACAGAGCTCAGCACCTCTGTGTCGATCAAGACACAAGAGCAATGCATGCTCTGAAACAATGCTATCTGATTGACTTAGTGATTCACTTGCAACTTTATTTGTGAAAGATGCCATAACAAAAATCACTGAAATCAAAGGGAATTGAGATCCCAGTGAGAAACTTCTGCTCAAACTTTGTCATCAGTGTTACGGATGGAAACACGATTTTCTTAGAAACTAATTATGATGACAGGCAGAACAATTTAAAACAAACAGGAGAGTAAAACAAAGATTTTGCAGAATATGAACTACGTAAACAATATTTAAGCACAACAAAATTATATAAGTAAAAATATAAAATAGTTCCTTGGGTTTCTAAAGGGAGAGAAGCAGGAAAAAACTCATGGTTTGAGATAAAAACAGTTTAATAGGACAGCAAGAGAGAAAGAAACAACAATGATAACAACAATAACAATACCAACAAAGGAATGTATTGCCCAACACAGCAATTGCTCACCACTTGGTGATTGATAGCCCGTCCCTGAGCAGCAATTCCCAACCCCCAGCTAGCTCCAGTTTACATACCAGGCATGATGTTATATGGTAGGGAATATCCCTTTGGCCAGCCTGGGTCAATTGTCCCAGCTGTGTCCCCTCCCAGCTCCCCGAGCACCCCCAGCCTTCTTGCTAGCAGGCCAGCACGAGAAGCTGGACTGTCCTTGACTACTTAGCAACAGCTCAAAAAATCAGCACGTTATCAACAGTTTCTCATCCCAAATCCAAAACACAGCCTCACACTAGCTTCTGTGAAGAACATCAGCTCTATCCTGGCTGAAACCAGGAAAACTATGTAAACAATATTTAAGCACAACAAAATTATATGTAAGTCAAAATATAAAATACTTCCTTGGGTTTCTAAAGTAGGTCCATCAATAGTTTTATATTTAACATACTAGTTATATGTATGAATTTATCTGCTAGATAAGCTATAAAATATATTTAAGTTGATCCAAACATTTCTTTTGATAATGTTTTCAATTTTTTCAGTTCTTCCTTTTTTATTCCAGGTAGACAACACAGACAGTTTACTGCAGACTACCAATATAGGAAAAACTGGCATTTTTTCATTATAACTTTCTTTCTAAAGCTAATTTACTTGGGTCAGAGTAGGTTATACATCACCAGGTGCCCCTGTCTTCACTGTAGTCTTTTACGCCTGCGTTACCTACTTTCAGCTCTACTAGGGCACGCGTCACCTCAGCCTGGTGTGGGTGCTCACAGTCGATGACACAGTCAATGACTGAAGCTGGTGTCCACCTGCCCCAACACCTGCAGCACTGCAGCTCCAGCAGTGGCAGGGCAGGTCTCTCTCAGGGGGCTGGGGTGGCCTTGGCTGTTTGGAGCTGGTTGGAGCTCGTTCCCCATTAACTCATATGACTGTCACCGACCATCAGGAGATGTTGCTGGTTCAGGAGTGCCACCAACCAAACTGGGGTTTTGGCCTCACAGACTCCCAGCTGGTGGCCTAGTACTTGCTGGATGCCTGGAGTCAGGGCTGCCCCAGTGCCCCCCAGCTGCTCTGCTCCCTGGGTGAGCGGTGGGACCGGCCCTGGTTGCCAGGCACTGCCCTGCCTCACTCCCCTGGGAAGGCCACACAACTTCTGCTCCTGGGGAGCAGCCAGCCCATGCTGCACCCTGATAACCCACACCACCATGCCCATCATATTTTTGCTGGCAAGGACCACACAATGCTAATGGCTCCTGGCAACCCCCTCACCTATGAGCTATGTCTAAGGGAAAAGGAAATGTTCACTTTGGGACCCACGGTGACACTGGAAAGGTGAGCACACCACCAGGGAAAAGGGTCAGATACTGGAAAGATATTTATTGTATAATAGTCTGAAATATATCATTAGTAAGACTTTTCTGTAGTAATTGAGACTATAGACTGCTAAAACATTAATTTCACTAACAGTGAATTCTTGGCTTTGTGTATATGGTGTGTTCTTTTTCATCCATAAGAAAATTTTGATGTAACATTGGTAACATCAAAAGAGTTTGAACGATTTGCGAGAAATAATTTGGCAACAGTGCCTTACGAAAGTTAGACTTTTTCATTATCCTTACTTTAAAGAAAGACTTCTTTCCAGTTTGCATTCAATTTTTTTGTGGAAATAGAGAATTCTATTTGCTTTCTGAGTAAATTTCTATTTGCTTTCCTGAGTAACCAAAGGAAGATGAGGATAATCTTCAGAGAAGAAACTTTTTCAGAAGCTCATTTTGAGCTGAATGTTGATAGAAAGATCAATAATTTTTTACTGAAGAGAAATCTGCTCCTTCAGGTGCATGAGCAGTCATACTGAAACCACTCATTAGAGAGCTGAGGTGCAAGGGAGGAAATCAGTGAACCCTCTACATACAACATAGTTATCAAGTTCAAGAAGATGTGTAGAAATGATGGAGCCTAGGAGAAAGGGTAAGACTGGGTTGTGTTTTCCAGGAATTCTAGTTTAAGAAAAGAAGCTGTCTCCAGGACAGTTTAGTAAACTTAAAAGCCATTAGTATGTTTATGATTCTCAGGCTAGGTGTGTGGTTGTTGGTGTGGATGCCAGGTGCCACCAAGCCACTCTATCAGTCCCTTTCTCAGCAGGATGGGGGGGAGAATTAAAATGTAAAAAAACCCCATGTAGGTCAAGATAAAGGCAGTTTAATAAAGCAAAAGCAAAGGTTGGGCATGGAAGCAAGGAAAACAAAAGACTTATTCGCTACTTCCCATCAGCAGGTGATGTCCAGCCACTTCCCAGGAAGCAAGGCTTCAGTATACGTAACAGTTGCTCCAGAAGACAAATATAAAAACGAATGCCCATGCCCCATCCTTCTTTCTCTTAGCTTTTATGGCTGAGTTGATCTGTTGCTTATTGCTGACGTCATAGGGTATGGAATATCCCTTCGATCAGTTTGGGTCAACTGTGCTGGCTATGAACCCTCCCACATTCTTGCCCACCGCTAGCCTACTGCTGAGGGAGGAACGCTGGAGAGACAGCTTTGATGCTGTGGGAGCACTGCTCAGCAGTAGCCAAAACACTGATGTGTTATCAAGACCTTTCTAGCTACCAATACAAAGCACAGAACTATGAGGGCTGCTATGGGGAAAATTAACTCCATCTCAGCCAGACCCGATACAGTGGTAATGTATGGTTGAGAATAAATTTGTGTCAGCCTTCCTGTTCTGTATTGGGTTTGTGTGGCAAGGTTTTGGTAGAGGGGTGGGGGCTATAGGGGTGGCTTCTGTAGGAAGTTGATAGAAGCTTCCCCTGTGTCCAAGAGAGCCAATGTCAGATGGCCCCAAGATAGACCCACTGCTGGCCAAGGCTGAGCCAATCAGTGATGGTTGTAGTGCCTCTGGGATAAAATACTTAAGAAGGAGAAAAAATACCTGCTCAATTGCAGCTGGACAGAGGAGTGAGAATATGTGAGAGAAACAACTCTGTAGACACCAAAGTCAGTGAAGAAGGAGGGGGAGGTGTTCCAGTTGCCAGAGCAGAGATTTCCCTGCAGTCTGTGGTGAAGACCATGGTGAGGCAGGCTGTCCCCCTGCAGTCCACTGGAGGTCCACACTGGAGCAGATATCCACCTGCAGCCCGGGGAGGACCCCATGCCAGAGCAGGTGGATATGCCGGAAGGAGGCTGTGAACCTGTGGGAAGCCTGCACTGGAGCAAACTCCTGGCAGGACCTGTGGACCCATGGAGAGAGGAGCCCAGGCTGGAGCAGGTTTGCTGGTAGGACCTGTGACCCAGTGGGGGACCCACACTGGAGTAGTCCATTCCTGAAGGACTGTACCCCATGGAAAGGAACCAGGCTGGAGCAGTTGTCAAGAACCGCAGCCCGTGGGAAGGACTCACATTGGAGAAGTTTCATGGAGAACTGTCTCCTGTGGGAGAGATGCATAGGGAGTTCCCCTACGCTGGAACAGGAGAAGAGTGTGAGGAGTCTTCCTCATGAGGAGGAAGGAGCGGCAGAGACAACGTGTGATGAACTGACTGCAACCCTTATTCCCTCTCCCCCTGTGCCGCTGGAGGGGGAGAAGGTAGAGAAAATTTGAGAGTAAAGTTAAGCCCAGGAAGAAGGGAGGGGTGGGGGGAAGGTGTTTTAAGATTTTTCTTTTATTTCTTATTATCTCTACTCTGATTTGATTGGTAATAAATTAAACTAATTTCCCCAAGTCGAGTCTGTTTTGCTTGTGATGGTAATTGCTGGGTGATCTCTCCCTGTCCTTATCTCGACCCACCAGCTTTTCGTTATATTCTCTCTCCCCTGTCCAGTTGAGAAGGGGAGTGACAGAGTGGCTTTGGTGAACACCTGGTATCCAGCCAGGGTCAATCCACCGCAAATTCCCAGGAAACCAAGAGACCTTTTTTCCTAGACTGTTCTGTTTTCTAATGATAACTGTCTATGCACTTCTACTGTAGTAAAATGTACAAGTAAATCACATGTATAACAATAATTTATTTTCTTCATAAGCTTGCTTACCTGTTTTTCTTTTACCTCGCAAGATCCTTTCTCACTGAATAGATTAGCAGTTCCATTTATTTCAAAGAATGGGGTACTACATACATGGATAAAGGTTTTATAAATAGGTCCAGATTAATGTGTCATTCTCTTATCATTACCACAAATGACTCAGAGTCCATGATTCATTGGAGTAGGAAGTATAAAATTCATGAGCTGAAGTTGTTTTACTTTATCTTCTCAAACCTTAGTGTTCTGGATAAATGAGAATAGACAAAGGCATGAACATTTTTAGTTAACATATGCATGGCATCGGAATATGTCCAGAAGCATATTGCTGCTGCTACCTAAACCTTTTCCTTAGTGCCCTCTGAAATGCTAAACCTCATAGAAAGGTTATATATTCATTGAATTTTACTGCCAAGTATAATTCTTAACATATTTTCCTGACATTTTGTCGTATAAGTTGATACAGACACATTGCTACTCACAAAGTAGTAATTACATTTCAAACATTTTTCTGCTAAAAAAAACAGTATTCAACCTTCCAAGTTTTCTCATTAAAATTTTAAAAAATCAGAAATACCTGTTACTAATTAGATAATTAGGAAGCAGATTAGAAACCTCTAAAGAGAAATGCACTTAAGCTTACAAGTATGTCACAATGTATCTGTTTGAATCCTTTTCTGTGGTATAATTAGCGTTATGTATTACATTCACAGTTTTGATTAAAATCTGTAATCTGAGGTACCATTAAATCTAACACTTTGCATCTCACTGGATTTTTCATATAACTAGTTAGCACAAAGTTCATAGTTCTCATTTTTCCAATATGTACATATCATTAAAGAAGCACATCACTGATTATGTTGATAGATGTGGTAGGACATCACAAAAATGAAATTTGCAGTTTCCTAAAGGGTGAATACAATTACAAATTTAACAATGGAAAAATATGTGATTTCGTACATTATCTTTATACAGTGGTGCAAGTAAGAAAGAATTTTGATCAATACACGAAGAAAAAACCCTGGTCTGATGCAAGAATGAAAATAAAAGTCTCTTGACATGTCATTTATGAAGAATTTCAGAAGTTCAGTAATCAGATATGGAGTCTACATAGCTGAAATATTACTTTTTAACATTTTCAGTAGGTAACAGTAAAGTACACAGATACTGCTAAGGACAATGTCAAAAGAGAAAATAGTTTCATGGTTTTAAACATGTGAAAAAAACCAAATTTGATGACAGGAAACCTGAAAATGAATATGAATAAAACCCCTGGATCCAGTATTATATTTTTTCCTCTTCCTCATCTTCCACAATTCCTATGTATCTCACATTTCTCTTAATCTCAGCCTTTCCTATAATTCCTAGCCTTCTGGACATTGTGATCTCCTATCAATTATCTCCACTATTCTGCCTTCTTCCATCCTTGTCTACCCACCTACATATATATGCAGAGTACGACTTATTTCTCTGAAGCCGTTTTTTCTCTTTCCAAAAGTAGTAAATGAAAGTCATTCTTAAGTGAACAGATTCATATCCACATGGAAACAATAAAAAAAGTCACCTCCATTATTCATCTATTATAGATACATGATGATAAGATAAAAAATAGCATTTTTCCTTCCTAACCAGTGTTAAAGTGTACTTATATCATGAAGTTGGTTTGTCCAGCAGTCATTTACACAGCAACCAAATTATTTTCTGGAGGAAATAAATTGTTTCCTCAGAGTAGACCTCAGAAGTCAATTACAGTTTAGGAGATAAGCACCTAAATGTTTCCTGGAATATTTAAGCTTGAAATGTGGAAGACACCTTTTTCGTAAATTTTTACTGATTACAGCAGGAGTTAAGCCTCCTAAATACAAGTTAGGCACCCAGTAATGATTGTAGAAATGTCTGCAAGGGCTATTTTCTAATAAATGTTACTGCCTGTTATTTGAATAATGGAAATAATGATTAAAATTTTATGCTTTTAATTAGGAAAGCTTGAGAAATTAACGAATTCCCCTTTCACAACAAAAGGAGACATAATAAAATTATAGAAAGCTGGAAGCTAGAAACATCTTGGGATGGGATTACTTTATCTGTGAGGGACAGTTTGAGAGCAGAATTTGGAAGTGATCTCCAGAGGGAGGGAAGGTAGACTAATGAGCACTGAATATTTGTAAATTTGTGAATATGGCCACAAGAGTCAATGTGTCCATGTATTTTACATATAACTAAGTTCTCATATAAACAGATGCTAGGGAAATATCCCAGATTTAGAGCTCCTCTGTTGTATGTGTTGTAAAGAAAATAAGCTAAACCTTACTAACGAAAACAAGCTGTTCCAGCTTGTTGTGTTAGAAATTCCATTGTGTAACAGCAGGTCCTATTTCTAGGGTGGAGGCATCAAACAATGGGGAGATTAGATGTATGTTTCCTGTATGTTTCACATAGGCTTTGTTTGCTTCCCTGGCCTTAGGTATTCATTTATCTCAACAGCTACTTTGTGCCTAGATTTAGAATTCCTCCTTTAATCTACAAGGAGGTAGGAAAGGCTGAGGTAAGGTAACATTTTGAAAGGAATTCCTGTTGGATTACTTCCATTTTTATTTTACTTACGTTGTATTAGGGCAGTCTCATGTCCTGAAAGGCTGACATATTTGGGACACTTCTGCTTCTTCTTAAAGAAATGCTGAGGATACTCAGTACCCTTTAGTAGACATTCTTACTAGTGGCCTAATGATTGCATACTAAGAATTATATATATAAATTACAAATGTATTCTGAACTCTGTTCTTTTTGACATTGACTGATTCTGTTTCAGTTCTTCTTGGCAACTGCCTGGATGATATTGTTTAAATACGGTTTTCTTCCTAGCCCTGTATCCAAACTTTGTCCATCCCGGCCCTGATTTGTGCTTCTTTGTGCCACAGCACCTCTTTCATAATTTCACGTGCAAAAAAGATTAAACTATTCCAGGAAGTGCACAAGTAAATGCAATTGAATGGATATTTAGGAGGTCTGGATGTGCATGAACTGGCCCTCAGTACACAGTTTGGCCCTACACCTTTCCTCTTTAAAGCAAATTAAATCCTGAACGACATTTCTCCAGGAAGCATGCTTGGTGGAATCCAAATCCCAAATATTAAATATAGGCTGAGTCTCTGAAGCAATTTTTCCCTTAATAAATGATTTTAAGAAGTGTAACTATTCTTTTCAATAAACACCTAAGGTTACAGTGTTCTCCTAGCCCAGAGATTTAAAATGTTGGACTGAAGCTAAAGTAAAAATCAATGATACTGAACTGTAAGGAATTAGTTATTACGTTCATCACTGTCTGGTGATTGTGTTAACCTTCTGTAGTTAAAACACAACCAAGCAGGATAGGTAAAAAATATGAAACAAAATACGTTTTTATAATTTAGTTTGCAGTTTTAAGACATCTTAAGGTACTTACCATAGGATTTCTAAGCAGTACATATGGGTTATAAAGGTTCTAAACAATTTCTTAGAGGAGCAAGAGTCAAGAGCTTTTATGAAAGTTATTACACCAAACATGCCCTAAGGTCATTTTGTCTTGGAGCTGAAGTTACTTGCTAAAGGGCTCAAAACATTTTATGTCTTTTATGAACTTGAGTGGTGAACAAACCCTGATTTTATTTGAGTTTTCTCTATTGAATGTGTGACCTTTTAAGCATGAAGAGGTTGGTTGGCCTACTCTTTAGCTGGAGCTGTTTTCAGGAAACTCCCGCAATATTTTAACTGTATAATAATTTTGTGTGTTTATATAGGTATAACTCATAGGCAGGATCTCTGGACCAGAAAAAAATTATGAGTGACTTAGGATATATTAAATACCAGAAAATAATAATTTGATAGCTAATTTCATTTAGCAAGTACCTTTGAAAACAGTAGACTAAAGGTTAAATTACCATATAATTCCTTAGGTAAGCAAAGAAATATTCTCTAATATCACTGACTAGTTTATAAATGCAGCTTATTTTTATCTGAGACTAAAAGACTCAGATGCAGAGACAGAAATTAAAAAATAAATACATATTTTAATGATTATAAGTCCAACATCTCAAAAGAAGTAATGAAAATAAGTTTTGTTTTCTTCTCTCCCTCCCTAAAACTTAATACCTATACATGTAATTAAACAGAATAAGAAAAGGCTTCTGTTAATTCTCAAAATAGTACAGTCTTCCACCAAATGCTGATTTGTCTTTTCTGCCATATAAAACTGAGATGACAGCTTTGGTAAGGCTTGGGCTACCCATTAGAAATCTGTTCCTTCTCCCACTGCTGTTGGTGGGATTGAGGTGTAGCTGGATAATGGAAATAGTTCACATCCCCTGAACTGATATAAGAGTAAGGTGTTGCCAAAGATGACAGGATCAAAAACTTGGAGATGGTGGAAAGGGAGAATGTACGCCCTTTTTGTGGACAGTCAACAGTTACACACAGTAATGGTGGTCATGAGAAGAACAAACCTAATCAATGGCATGAATTGGTAAGGATATGTGGGGTGGGAAAATGTTAATTCTTTCAGTAGGAAGGGTAAGGAAAGGGAGAGAGTTGAACACACAGAGACATAAAATTTGGCCAATTATTGTTAACAAATAACCAGAGACAAACCTGGTCAGTCACACTAACTAATGGACTTTGCAACAGATGAGGATGCAAACCTCCAGGACCTGCATGTTGGAGGGGGTCGCTGGGACTGTGCCAGCTGATGAGGCAATGTGCGGGGAAAGGGGGAGCAGGGAGGAACAGAGACGGGGGCAGGTAGAAAGGGGTATAAAAGGGACCGGTCATATGTAAAACAGGGCTTGTCAGTACGATTGCCTGGCTGAGCCTGATCACTGCAGTGTGTTCTGTCTTCTTATACCTTCTTATTAAATCTTTTCTTACCTCTCTCTGTGTAATCTCACTCTCTATCCCGTGTGTGTGTGTGTGCTGCAAGGACTCGGTACCAGCTGCTGGTGAGACCAGTGTGTGTGAGAGTGAAATTTGGTGTCAGCTACTGGAGTCAGACTGGGAATGTGGGTGCTCCTGGCCTGTGGTGTCAGCTACCGGAGCCAGTGGGGTCTGAGCACTGGCAACTGGAGTGAGTGGGTGTCTTTAACCCCCATAAACTGGGGCAGGAACAGTGTGTGTCCCCAAAATCAGCTACTGGGAGAACCAGGGAGAGTGAGGTGTGTGAGGGGCTCAGTGCCAGTGGCTGGTATCCTGTATCATAGACCAGGGTATGGTCAGAAAACTCTCCCATCCTGAGAGTTTTCCTTTTTAATTTAGTGTCTCATATATACACACACACACATACACATGCACACACACACACATATAGTGTCTCATATCTATATATAAAAAAATATATATATACACACTGTCCCGGTTTTGGCTGGGATGGAGTTGGTTTTTCTTCCTGATAGCTGCTATAGTGCTGTGCTTTGGAGTTGGGAGGACAATAGCGAGCGACTGCGTGGTGCTTAATTGCTCACTGGAGCTAAACCATGACAATATATATAAAAAATAAAAATATGTATGACAAAATCTCTTTCATATATATGTGTGTGTGTTCACACATATATATGCATGTAAATATTTATTAAATTTAGCAAGGGTGGACCTGATAAACAGGTTTAAATATTTTATAGGCAAAAATCATGCAAGTTAAATTGTAAGACCAACAGTATAAAATGTTATGATAAGGTAATTAGGAGGCCCTCATTGATAATAAGACTGTGTTTCAGTAGCTCAGACCACAGTTGTGGTAAAATTTCCTCCCCTGACTAGCATAATATTGCACTTTATGTCCATACTGCTAAATAATAGAGTCAGAGAATCAGCTCATATACTCAATTTCTGCTCAGTCACACCACTTGTTAGCTCACTCTCTGGATATGTTTTGAAGGCCACTATTTAGCTGTCTTTAAGGCAAAGCTTGTATGCTTCTGGAATAAAGTTCAGGAGGGAGTACTCCCATATAGTTTTTTCCTTCCAGTGTCCTAGTTCATTTTACACACTCACATATGCCGCATGCTGTCCTATCACCCGAGTATGCAAAATAAACCGCCAGGTCCATGTTATAAAACATTAGTCTCCTATGGGGGAAAACAGTCTCCACATTACTTGAGGCACACCAAACCAGAAAAACATGAGAACATAGTAACTGTGTGTGTGGAGCACCACATGAGGTCCACAGAAAAGTCAGACCCAAGTGTGGAGTATGGAGATGGCCAGCGCTGCTCTGGAGAGGACCGCCACTGAGTACTGTATACAGGCAGTTACACTTGGCCTTGAGGTCATACACTTTTCTCTGTTTGTTTCGATGTTTGGTTTTTTTTTTTTTTATTTAGCACTATAGACACAGGACAATTTGTGATGATCAGTTTTAAACAGGATAAGAAAAATTTGCCTACCCAATGCAAAACCATGCTTTTGCTTTTTTCTTTCTTTCTTTTTTTTTTTTTTTACAACTCTGTGCCATAGAGATCACATGCAGATTCCCCTTTTTCTGGCCCTCTGAAAAGGGGCTGAAAAGGGATAGGATGTCTGTCAAGTCATGTTCATGTTTCTAAGGTGAAATATGTTAAAAAAGAACTGTGAAATGCTTAAAAAGACTGAAGGCAGCAAATGATTGGCTTCAAATGGCATTAGTCCACGTATAGGTGGGAACTAAAGAGCAAAAAGCACCTGTTCTGGCAAAATAAGCATCCTGATGGAACCCCCTGCAGTACTTTGGTAAATACTAACAAAAGCCTTTGAGGATTAGAGGTAATACACTTTAGTTTCTACAGCACAACTTCTCCCTTCTGACTACTCCACTTACTGAGCAATAGTACTGGCTCTTCTTGATATTAATGTTAGGCTTTTCTGTCTGCATGTTCCTGAAACAAATACCTTAAAATGGTTTTAAATCTCTGCTGACCTACTTAGGAAATTATGACGAAAAAAGGCAACGTGTCTTTGGGGTTTTTTTTTTTTTTCTGTTACCATTGTTACAGCAAAACAGTGTGAATTTACCCACTGTCCAGGCTCTTAGGGTCATATTCTGCTTTTTACTTCAATTCCTTAAAAGAAACAACTGTCTCCAAAGTTGTGAGCCACAGGATACCTGGGGAATTACTGACCTTGGTGCTTCATCTCAGTGCTATGTGAAGTTGATTTAGAGTGTAATTAAAGTGAGCTTAGTAAAATATCTGACTCAGTATCACATGTTACAGGCACAAATTCATACAAGTTAAAATTATGCTTTTTTAACCTGTTAGAGGTTATTGAAAAAATAATAAACAATAAATGAATGTCACTCTAACTCATATAATTTTATGCCTTATTTTTTTTCTGATAGTGTAGTACATAAAAGCTCATGATAATTCAGGGATAACTAGAAGATAAAAGACTAAGTCTTGTCACAGAGTTTTAAACTAGTTAATCAGTAAGAAAGGATTCACAATGAAAGACTGGTCCTCACGGCTGTAAGGTAGAATAGTGGGCTTCATAAAAGTTTGGGAATTGATAAATAAGGGTCACATCATGCTTTCAAATGACTGTAGAGAAACTGATACTGAAATATGCTCATTTCCTTACCATGTAATCTTAATTTATAAATTTAAAAAAAAATCCTAAAAAATTCCTGTGATAGTTACATGTACTAAAACACTGGATAGTATGATCACAGAATTTGTGTTAGTTTAAATTTGGATAAATGCAAAACTAACCATCATTTTTTAAAAAGTAAACAAGAAAGAGAAAAATATCCTTCCTAATAAACAAAATGTCTGAAATTTAGTAGTTCCTATTCAGGGCGAAAGCCGTAATAGGAAGGTTTTGTTCAAAATACACTAGATTATTTATTTCTAAATATATCCTCTGTGGATGCAGTATCTGATCAGGCAAGAATCTCTGCTATTTATATTGTCACGGTTTAACCCCAGCCAGCAACTCAGCACCACACAGCTGCTCGCTCACTCCCCCACGGTGGGACAGGGGAGAGAATCGAAAGGGTAAAAGTGAGGAAACTCATCAGTTGAGATAAAGACAGTTTAACAGGTAAAGCAAAAACCACACACACAAGCAAAGCAAAACAATAAATTAATTCACCACTTCCTATCAGCAGGCAGGTGCTCAGCCATCTTGAGGAAAGCAGGGCTCCATCACATGTAATCATTAGCATTACCTGGAAAGACAAAACGTCATCACACCGAATGTCCCTCCCTTCTTTCTTCTTCCCCCTGTTTTATATGCTGAGCATGATGTCATAGGGTATGGAATATCCCTTTGGTCATCTGGATTCAGCTGTCCCAGGTGTGTCCTCTCCCAACTTCTTCTTGTTGTGGTGGTGTGAGAAGCAGAAAAGGCCTTGACTGTGTGTAAGCACTGCTGAACAATAATGAAAACCTTTCTGTATTATCGACACTGTTTTCGGCACAAATCCAAAACATAGCCCTGTATGAAGAAGCCCTGTTATGAAGAAAATTAACTCTATCCCAGCCAAAACCAGCACAATATTTAATGCATTCTTTAAAGCTAGGAAGTATTTTCATTCTCATTTTACAAACAAGAAACTGAAATAGAGTGCAATGTCAAATTCAACTCTTAATATCTGTGATAGGTGTGACAAATCACACCCTGTAGTGTTCTTTCTCTCTGACAACAGACATCGAGCTGAAATAGTGAAAACTTGTGGAAATTGGCCCACTCTAAGAGTCTTTAAATAATGAAGAGGGAAATATACGTCTCTCTGCTAAGCGTGCTACAAATCTAAATAAATGCAAGTAGATTGTTTTGTTTTGTTTTGTTTTGTTTTAATCAGGACATAGGAAAAAATCTTCAATATTTCAGAAAAAATCTGAAAATTCCATCACATTTGAACAATTTGTTTGCTGTTAATGTTTGTATATTTTCATTTTAAAATGTGGCCTTCCCTGAAAAGAAACAGAAATTTTTTTCATGGATATCAGTCAATAACAAAATGCATGGCTGAATCAGTTTCAAAACTGAAGAATTTTAGACAGAGCTAAAACATTACACAACATGAACCATACAATTTGAGCCACATCTGCCAATTTGTATATTTGCTGTGCCTAAGAGGCCTTTGGAGTTAAATCTGTGGGATTCTTTTTGTGTATATTTTAATTTCTCTATTTCTTGTAAATCCACATTATATTTCTGCCACCTAATTATTTGCTAAATAAAGATTACAATCTGTATTAGTACCGAGCAATAGCCTCCAAGCTTACAGCTGCCCATAACAGACCATGCTGGAGCCTTTGCTGATTTGAAATGGTCCTGGAAAGCACTTTGCAGATGAAGAGGAAAGGCTCAGCTGCTAGCACTTTAGTTATACAACCTTCTTTAGATCTGAGTAACCCTGAGTTTTCATGCGTGAAAAGTTTGCAAAATAGACAGTAAATTACTTTATGAAGGACTTTTCTATTATCCAGAACTGCTACTAGCATTTTCTGTAGTAGTATATCTAGCGTCAGCTCATGACCTGCCACGATACCATTTAACAGACTGTATAAGAGGCACTAGACAGCTTCCAAAAGGTTTGCCGCACCACAGTATTTATCCACCTGTTATTGCCAGGTTTCTTTAGCAGTTTATTGCCAAATATTCACTTGTAAATAATGAAGACTTTAGCTAGTGCTTACAAACCTAAATCCTTCCTTTCTTCCTGATTCAGACAAAGAAAAGATGCCATCGCGCTTTCCTGAAACCATTATTCTGTGCTGTGATTCTTCTGATTGTGTTTTTTATTTGCAGCAGGTTGTGTTTTTAAAAAAAGGGTAGGATAAGTAACAAATACCTTCTTATTCTCTTGTGCTGGATTATTTGAATAAATTAGGTCCTACTACTTTGATATTTGAAAACAGTCCACAAAAATGTATTCTGTCTGTTAAAAAAAAGGCTATGATTACCTTGAACATTTACAGCTTGATTTTACAGCCAGGGAATCTGTGGAGGGTACTATTCAGTAAGCCACCTGTTACTGAACATAAAGAAAATTAGAATTATTCACAGTAAATCAGAGAGGTTATGCTGGGAAATTCCTATTGTATAAGAATCTTGTATCTATGTCTCTACAGTCAGGATATTCACAAGACAAGAAGGTCAGCTCTTAAGTTTTTACTGCATTTCGTATCTGTTAAGTGATAAAAGTAAATAAATTCCTTACATATTCAAACCACCTAAAACTTCAAAGATATATATCATGCATAGTAATGTTCACTGTGATAAGGTGCATAAGTGCCTTTTTTTTAATTTCTCCCATAAATTTAAACCTATTTCCATTATAGTTTAGGGATACGTAATGAAATCACTACAACGTTGCATTTTACTGAACTTGAGAAACAGAAAGGGAGTGAAACAGAACAGTTAAGTGAATGAATCTACACTGAATCCTACTGTTAAGGAAGTTTCATTGAATCTATGAACACATTATCCTCATGGATTTCAGACTCAACATAGGAACCAGATTTTAAAAAAAAATGTTTAATAAAAGCAACTTCACCTGAATTTTCTGTTAAAATATAACATACCTAAGGGCAGAGAAATAAAGATATGACAATACACATGTTTTCACACACTATTAAAATCAATATATAATTAATAACTTCATTATGGATTCTTTACTACTTTATGAGAGAACTGATCATCTATGATTTCATTCACTGGGATGATCTGATTTTTTTTATTTTTCCTGAACTGAAATTGTAAAAAAGATTTTTACATATAAATAAATCGCTATATGAATACATTGGAAAATATCTAAACATTTACTTTCCACATGTTTTAATAGTTATGCCGTTGATGTCAGAAAATTTCAATATATTAAATATTAATGGAAATATTAAATATTACATTGAATTTATATAAAATATATAAGACAAGTTAAGTCTGAATAAGTGTACTTTGGGTAGGTTTTTTCCCAAAAATATTGGAATCAAAAGTTACTGTTGTCAGAACCGATGTTATTATAACGCTCAAATATCAAATAAATGTAAAAATCTTTGTCTTGTTTATGAAAAACACTTAATTTAGCAAAACTCTGCTTTATTCTGGAAAAAAAATCATTAAAATATTTACAGCAGTTAAAGATAAAGCACCAGGCCAGCCAAGAGGAGTTCAGATGAGCCTGACAAGCCTCAGCCCAGTTGGTAAAAAGCCTCTGGCCTATAACTAGCAATGGCAATGATGAATCTACCAGGCTAAATGGCTCCAAAGCGAGGTTATGCCATCTGGCTTGCTTCCTCTCTACTCAAGGGCTAACTTTTGTTAGAAGAGATTGGCTGATTCCAAACCACATAGCTCTTGATTTTGGATCTCCTCATAGTGCCAAGTGACACCCCACTGCTAGAATACATTGCCATTTTGTTTGAACGTGATTTTCATCTCAAACTATGCAAAAGAAAATGTGAAGGCTTTGTGGAAGCCCACCACAGTAATCATTTTTTTAGTTCAAAATTCAGTGTGCATGTTGCTCTATGCCATGGGGTGTGACATGATCATGAGGAAGGAGAATTTAAAGAGCTACTTAGGCAAAGCCTAAATAGTTTTGGAGGACAGCGGAGGATGAAGGTGGTTCATTTTCCATCTGCTTAAAGGGAATGACATTGTATAGCATTCTGGAAGAAGGGCTATTTGGAAGAGCAGAGAAGCTTAGAGATTAAAAAAAGAAAATGAGGAAGACTTTTCTGAGATGTATATCTTGAATCATTTGAAAGACATAAATGTCTTAGTAGTTAAAGACAATAACACTGCATGAAATGCTAGAAAAACTAACCAAAGGAAACACTAGGAACTAGATTACCTTTTGCAGTGTGCCATGGCAAATCCTTTTATCCTAGTACCCCAGTCATAGAGATTGAAGGGACTTGCTGTAATGAATCATGTTTACCATCTCCCCCGCATCTGTTGTAGACACATAATTATGCACTTTTAACTGAGAACAGGAAAGCACATCCAGATCTAGTTGTGCAAGTTAACTCTCAGGTAAAGAGTGCAATAAACAGTATGAGGTACTAGGAAAAAAATACTTCCCATCCCTCTTGCCCCTGCTTCCAAAAAATAGGTGAAGATAAAATTACTCTAGGACATGGAGGTAAAAACAAGATCATGAATCTGTCACATGCCTGGAAGCCAGCATGAACCTGAAGATTTGAAAACCAAGAGAGGGGAACAGAAGTATTTGGGAATTGAATTGACAGAATAATTTTAATTAGGAAGACTTAAAAACAATTTTTTGGAAGTATAGGAAGAACAGTTGTCTTCTGTCATAGATAGTTCAGCATTAAATCAAACTACTCACAAATCCCTAATGACAGTTGTCATTTTTGTAGTGTGGCCAGTTAGTTATTATGACAAAGAATGTCAATCTACCCACGAAAAGCAATTTCTTTATTGCAGGAATCAATGGTCAAAACTTCTTGGCCTAGTTATGTAGGAACTTAGGTTAGATTAATAAAATGGTTTGACATGTAAGGCTATCAAACTGTCTTCAACAAAACTATTACAAGAGTTGCTTTTTCTCTCTGTTGAACCACGTAATATGTACTAGCTGGCTGCCTTTCTGTACTCTACTACAAATGCAATTGTTTATTTTCTGAAGATGATTTAAAATAAACTTCTTTCTTAAATTATAACTCTTTCAGAAAACAATGACAAATTTTAAATCTGAAATGCATTTTTCAGAATTAATCCCTCTGGTTTTTTTGTAAAATTATTTCTCATATTCACCATATAGAACATAACAGTCAGCAATCTTTACTCTAATACCTTTAGTACACTTACCAAAAAGATATGCCCAAAATAGTGAGGCTATTTTTTGCATACAGGAAATTCATTTAGACATTTTATCTAAAATCTAACAGTGCAAGAATCACATTGTAATATGCTACCAATGGAGATCTTCTTGATTTACTGATTTTTAAATGTATTTTTCTAAGATTTAAATATTGACAGTTCTTTCTCTCATATCTTTCTCATGAAGTAGTGTTTTCCAGGAAAAGTCTGCGATGAGGAACCGTCTTACAAAGATGCTTTTCCACTAAACTGGTCATGCACACGCGTAACAATTCTTATGCAGTAATCTCACAGAATACCTTTTCCCACTATAGTTTGTTCTTTAAAACAATGTAACTTCTAGAAGTTTTTATTGCAAGGCAGGACAGGTAGCCATATCTGAGGGCTGTCTTGGCTGTGTCCCCTCCCAGCTTCCCATGCACCCCCAGCCTTTTAGCTGGACTTGCTAGCTGGCCAGCACAAGAAGCTGGACTGTCCTTGACTACTTAGCAACAACTCAAAACACCAGCATGTTATCAACATTTTCTCATCCCAAATCCAAAACATAGCCTCACTCTAGCTTCTGTGAAGAAAATTAACTCTACCCTGGCTGAAACCAGGACACCATCTTTTCATCCACCAGTACCCCCAAGTTCTTCTCAGCAGGGCTGCTCTCAATCCCTTCATCCCCCAGCCTGTGTTGATACCAGGGGTTGCCCCAACCCAGGTGCAGGACCCTGCACTTGGCCTTGTTGAACCTCATGAGGTTGACACGGGCCCATTCCTCAAGCTTGTCTAGGTCCCTCTGGATGGCATCCTGTCCCTCAGGCATGTCAACCGCATGACTCAGCTTGGTATTTTCTGCAAATTTGCTGAGGGTGCACTCAATCCCACTATGTTGTTGATTAAGATATTCAAGAGTACTGGTCCCAGTACAGACCCCTGGGGGAACACCAGTCATCACCGATCTCCATCTGGACATTGAGCCATTGACCACTACCCTCTTGATGCAACCATCCACCCAATTCCTCATCCACCCAACAGTCCACCCATCAAATCAATATCTCTCGAGAGTGAAGGATGTTGTGAGGGACCATGTCCAAGGCGTTACCTAAGTCCATATAGACAAAATCAGTTGCTCTTCTCTTGTCCACTGATGTGGTCACTCTATCCCAGAAGGCCACTAGGTTGGTCAGGCAGGACTTGCCCTTTGTGAAGCCATGCTGGCTGTCTTGAATCACTTCCCTGCCCTCCATGGGCCTTAGCATAGATTCTAGGAGGATCTGTTCCATGATCTTCCCAGGCACAGAGGGGAGGCTGACAGGTTGGTAGTTCCCAGGGTCTTCCTTGCTACCTTTTTTTAAAAATGGGTGCAATGTTTCTTTTTTTCCAGTCTCTAGGAACTTTACCTGACTGCCAGGACTTTTCAAATATCATGCAGCGTGTCTTGGCAACTACATCAGCCAATTTCCTCAGGACTCTCGGATGCATCTCATGACCCATCTCTTTTTCTTTATAGAAGAAGTTTTGATGCAGGGCATAGGCTGACTTACTGACCCATCTCTTTTTCTTTATAGAAGTTTTGATGCAGGGCATAGGCTGACTTAACCTCAGCAACACCTCCAAGCTAGATGACCATTGTCCTCATTATTGTTCAGTTCCACTTGCAAGGCCTCATAGCTATTATGCAAGGGCACCTGGGAAGGTGGGGTAGTCACAGAGGAGACACGCCTGTTGCGCTGGGCAGGAACTTGCACCATTGCCCCCTGTTCCTTAAGTCACTGTGTTCAGCCAGGTGGAGAGAAGATAGGGAATCCTCCTCATCATGCATCCTGTCTTCTTGTTGGGTCTGTCTCAGGGAAGGTAGGGTATGATTCCAGTAGTCTATATCTCTCTCGCCCTCCCTGATACTCCTCAACCTAGAGTTCACCTCCTCCCAGAGCTCTGTCATTAAACAGAGGAGTTCCTCTACCTGGGCACACCTCCCACAGGTGTGCTCACTGCTGCTGTCCAATAGTGGCATAAAAGTAGGGCACACCGTGCAGCCTGACAGCTGGGTGGCAGCATGTTCCCATTGTAGCTCTGTCTGGGAAGCTGTGTTGGTCATAGTTGTTACAGAGCATAGAGAGGTCCTGACAAGGACAAGTGTAGAGTTCTGCACCTGGGGAGGAACAACCCCATGTACCAGTACAGGTTGGGGGTTGACCTGCTGGAAAGAAGCTCCACGGAGAAGGACCTTGGAGTCCTTGTAGGCAATAAGTTATCCATGGGACAGCAATGTGCCCTGATGGCCAAGAGGGCCAATGGTATCCTGGGGTGCATTAAGAAGAGTGTGACAAGCAGGGCGACAGGTCCCAGGAAAGGTAGGGTGTCATTCTAGTAGTCTGTCTCTCGGACTCCCTGATACTCCTCACCCTACTCACCTCCTCTCAGAGCTCTGTCACCAAGCAGAGGAGTTCCTCTACCTGGGCACACCTCCCACAGGTGTGCTCACTGCTGCTGTCCAATAGTGGCATAAAAGTAGGGCACACCGTGCAGCCTGACAGCTGGGTGGCAGCATGTTCCCATTGTAGCTCTGTCTGGGAAGCTGTGTTGGTCATAGTTGTTACAGAGCATAGAGAGGTCCTGACAAGGACAAGTGTAGAGTTCTGCACCTGGGGAGGAACAACCCCATGTACCAGTACAGGTTGGGGGTTGACCTGCTGGAAAGAAGCTCCACGGAGAAGGACCTTGGAGTCCTTGTAGGCAATAAGTTATCCATGGGACAGCAACGTGCCCTGGTGGCCAAGAGGGTCAATGGTATCCCGGGGTGCATTAAGAAGAGTGTGACCAGCGGGTCAAGAGAAGTTATCCTCCGCCTCTACTCTGCACTGGTGAGGTCTCATCTGGAGTATTGCATCCAGTTCTGTACTCCTCAGTTCAAGAGACAGGGAACTTTTGGAGATACTCCAGCGGAGGGCTACAAGGATGATTAAGGGACTGGAACATCTCTCGTATGAGGAAAGTTTGTGAGACCTGGGGCTGTTTAGTCTGGAGAAGAGAAGGCTGAAAGGGGACCTCATCAATGTCTATGAATGTCTGAAGAGTGACTGTCAGGAGGATGGAGACAGTCTCTTTTCAGTAGTGCCCAGTAATAGGATGAGGGGCAATGGGCACAAACTGCAGCACAGGAAGTTCCACCGCAACATGAGGAAAAACTTCTTTCCTGTGAGAGTGACGGAGCACTGGAACAGGCTGCCCAGAGCGGTTGTGGAGTCTCCTTCTCTGGAGACCTTCAAAACCCGACTGGACACGTTCTTGTGCAACCTGCCCTAGGTGATCCTGCTTTGGCAGGGGGGTTGGACCAGATGATCTTCAGAGGTCTCTTCTAACCCCTACCATTCTGTGATTCTGTGACTTTTTGCCGGGTTGATACCATTGCTCCCTTGTTGAACTGTCAGAGCTTCAGTGTCTTTATTGTGTGCCTTTCTGCACAAACTGCTGCACAAATTGCTGCACCATGCCCTTGCTGACACACAACACCCTGTTTGCTTGCCCTGTTCGTGGTGCTCCTGGTCACTAGTTCTTCCTAAGGGCTTCTTTTTTTGGGGAGGAGGCGGGGTGGGGCTTGGCCACCTTTGCTCCTGGCCCTGCCCAGGTCTCATCAGTCACTGTCAGGTGAGTTGCAGGCTCCTGACTGCTCTTTTGGTTCCCCTCAAAGTTCTCTCAGTTCAGGAAACCCCCCTATGCACCTTACTAGAGCACTCTGCTGAGGATTGTGCTGGCACTAGAACTGCTGGCTTCAGTGTCTCAATATTCTCAAAAAAAGTTTAGATAACATGTGATATGAGTGACAGTATTTATATAAACCAATTCAGTTTTAGATATATATCCAGAACTGAACGGTTTCTTAAGCTACCTTTCACTCAGCAAGATTGACTGAAATCCTGTTAAAATAACTTCACTTTTTCAGGAGATGAATGTAATTCAGAAATTAACCAGATATTTAATGAAAAAAATGATAGTATTTTGGACCTTCCAATGTTTGTTTATATCATCAGCACATTACATAGAAAAACTTATCCTAAAATGATTACTGGGATGAGATTCATCAGTTCAAATCTAGGTGACTGTAGAAAAATATAAAGTAGACCTCTCCACCTGAATTTTCAGCATAGACTTGCTTATACTCAACGGAAAGCAATGGAGAGCAGCAGACATAAAACATGTCTAAAATAGTGTGAATTACTACCTAAAAGTGATTATTTATCTCCTTTCAGTACAAAACAAAGCCTGGAGTGGTTAGCTGATAAATATCTGAAGCTAAATGAGATGATCTTGTTATAGATGTTTAAAGATAAATACATAAATAAATTCAAATAAATTTTACACTTATAAATGTAGGTGCTTGTTTATAAGAATATCATTATTGAAAGCAATTACATTAATCATACAACCAACACTGCAGTGAAAGAGGCCTTTACGGTTAGACTTAATCATCTTAGTAGAACTACCTGATAATCAGTAACAATTTGATATGCTTGCTCACATGAGTTGAATATTGACAACTAACTGAAGTAAATGGGATTACTAAATAGAGTGTCACTGGTCTTAAGTAAGAAATTTTAGACTCTTTGAAAATTCTTAAGCTTGAGTGAGATTTATCTGAGTTGTAGGATTCTTATACTCTGTTTAAATTTCTATCCATATACCTGAAGTTGAGACAGTTCATGCTCAACTTTAATTTCTAAAGTTCTTTAGAATTTGTTCTAATTAGTTCTAATTCTAATTAGAACGAATTCTAATTAGTTCTAAAGAACTAATTAATTTGCTGAACCTAAAATGTTAACATTCATATTTTATTGATCTTCAGCATTATTACATATTTCAATATTTTGTTTTGTTTATTCTTATGTAGCATGTAGTGATCTATTTTCCTTTCACAGAAGCACCTCTTTGATACAGGAAGTTGTTCTTTTACAGTAGATTGTTATAGGTGAGGTAACATGTAAGAAAAAAAAGTTTAAAGTAGAATTGATGGCATCCAGTAAATCTGTTCTTTTCTGCATTAGCATGAAACACTGAAACAAGGTATTTGGAACTATTTTAATGCTTTCACAAGACACAGGATGAGTTTGTGGAGGGCTAACCTCGGCTAAGTGTCAAACTCCCACCCAGACGCTCATTCATTCCCTCTCCTCAGCAGCACAGAAGGAGAAAATAGGATGAAAAAGCTTGCAGGTTGATGTAAAGACATGGAGATTGCTTACCAGTCACCATTATAGGAAAAACAGAGTCAACTTGGGGAATATTAATTTAGTTTATTACCTGTTAAAATATATTTGTGTAGTGAGGAAAAAAGACAAAAGGAAATGAAACACCTTCCACTTCACCCCACTCACCTTTCCAAGCTCATCTTCCCTCCTTCATTCACAGATCATCAACATCTGCTGAGCAGTGCAGGGGTGTGGGGAATGGCAGGTTGTGGTAAGCCCATAACATTTCCTTCCCGCTGCTCCTTCTTCCTCACACTTTTCCTATGGTGCAGTCCTCCATGGGCTGCCATTCTTCAGGAGATATCCGTTACTGCATAGGGTCTTCCATGGGCTGCAGTCTGGATATCTGCTCCAGTGTGGTCCTTGCCAGGAGCTGCGGAGAAACGCCTGCTCCACCATGGGAACTGCAGTGTGGGTATCTACTCTGGGACCTGGTGCACCATCTCTCCCCTTTCTTCTCTTGTCTTGGTATCTGCAGGGCTGTTTCACATTTTTCTTACTTCTGCTTCACACAGCTGCTGCACTTTTTTTATCTTTTTATCTTTTCTTAAACAGGTTATCTCAGAGGTGATCTTTCTGCTACTTCTCACTTCTTTTCCTTTTTTTTTTTTTAACCCCCTCCTTCTCTGCCCTTTCTTAAATACACTGTCTTAGAGTTGCCACCACCTCAGCTGAGGGGTTCAGTTGTGCCCTGAGGTGGGTCCATTGGAGCTGGCTGGAATCAGCTGTGTCCGGCATGGGGCTGCCCTGGCCTCTCCTCTCAGAGGCTACCCCTGCAGCCCCCTTCATTGCCAACACCTTCACACATACATCCAATACATAAACATGAACATAAACACACATGAACATGGACAATGAATTGTAATTTAATATAAAATGTTTGGTGATGGAAAATGATTACTCAGAATATGAATTCATTGACAGATTAAAGTTGTAAAAGTAGATTTTATTTTTATTATTTTGTTATGTTAGCAGTTTTATTAAAAATATATGTTTTAAAATTTAGTTCTGATTAGTGAAGTATGATTTTTAGATTAATCTTTTTCAGAAGGTGAAGCATTAAGAAACATCTTTTAAATACGTCAGGTTCCTGCATAATGAAAAGGATAAACAGAGTCCCAAATCCTTCCCAATATAAAGCATTAATTAGAGAACTATGTCTAAATGTTTTTTGACTCTTAAGAATTGACAGCTTTAACGATACTGTCAAAGTAGTATCTCTTTCTACAAAACGTGTCAATCTGGAGTTTGGGAGGAAAGGTAGCCTCAGCGAAGTACCAAGAAGAATTTGGTTTTGTACTTTTTTTCACTAGGGAAAATAAGAAACATATATCATCTGTATTAACAAAATAAATTTTGCCAGGGAACACTTCCAGTAGAAGATTCCATTACATAGATACTATTGTTAACTTGTTCAGATGTTGCAGTGATGGTTTTGACCAAAGGAAACTAGAAATTTCCCCCAGATTTCTTGGTCATGGTTTCAAAGTTATAAGCTAAGGACCATTCTAAATAGATAATATCCATCCTCACACTTTGTTCTGGAAATAGTTTAGTAGATTCTGTGCAGACCAATCCATGATTTCAGGTCCAAAGATCTGTCCTGGACAAATTATCAGAGACTCAGCCTTGGGGCACAGTTTCACTTAGTTTGTTACAGTCATTCCAGTGAAGGCAATTCTATCCACACACTTAACACATAGCTGTAATAGTGATAATCGTCTCAGCTACCTTTAACCAACCAAAAGTCAGTTGTATAGGATGTGATTAGTTTGCCTAAAGGTAGATTTCTAGTGCTATTTAAGATGTCATACCATATCCTGTGTGGCCTCCTGCTGCCACTTCTGAAGTACGTAAGTCTCTTATCTGCCCTATGTCTCTTCAGTCCCATTAGGATTTCTCAGATACTGTAGAACTTCTAAGAAAAGAGAGATTTAGGCAAACAAATTACATATTTACAGTATCTGAATAGTTTTGTAGACTCCAACGACTCAATTGGGCCAAATTAGTTGTCCATAGATAGGAACCTTGTTCCTTGTGAAATGTCCTGGCTAATGAAAACTTTTGCAAATGACTGAAATAAATGCCACAGCACATCTGGGAGATGTCTTTACACAGTAGGTCTGTAAAGTTGGGCAACTGAATGATGCCGTGATGATTGGAAATCCAGTCACAAAATGTGTACTGAAATGCCTAATGTTCATGCAGATACCAAAAATTAAGAGTGCATTGAATTATACACATTCTAAGCCAACTGTTTAGATTACTGGTATAATCAGTGGAGATATTCTGGCACCTCTAGAGAGCAATTCATTGCATCTCTCTTTGGAATGCACCTCCCACTGGTTGGGAGTTCTTCTGTCTACTGAAGAGAAAGTGAAAAAAGCCGTCTAGATTAAACTAGTTAACTATCACAAACTAAGAGGTTAAATCCAATTCCAAGTGCCTAAGGAAGTTTGGACTTTTCAAAATCTAGGGTTTGATTTATTTTCCTAAGCACAGGTGTCCAGGTTTTTTTGCCATGCCCTAGGATATATGACAAATATCACACAAGACCTACAGTACACCTGAACCTTTCTGAACTGGCAGGTAGTAATCAAGATAGCCTAGGTTATCTTAAATTGTGTTAGATGGCTGTCCTGGTTTCAGCTGGAATAGAGTTAATTTTCTTCATAGAAGCTAGTGTGAGACTGTGTTTTGCATTTGGGATGAGAAAATGTTGATAACATACTGATGTTTTGGGTTGTTGCTAAGCAATCAAGGACTGTCCAGCTTTTCATGCTGGCCCACCATTGAGAAGGCTGAGGGTGCACAGGAAGCTGGGAGAGGACACAGTCAAGACAGCTGACCCAGACTGGCCAAAGAGATATTCTATACCATATAACGTCATGCTTGGTATATAAAGCTGGGGCAAAGAAGAAGGAGCGGTGAGGAGACATTTGGAGTTATGGCATCTGTCTTCCCAAGAAACCATTACGCGTGACGGAGCCCTGCTTTCCTGGAGATGGCTGAACACCTGCCTGCCCATGGGGAGCAGTGAATGAATCCCTTGTTTTGCTTTGCTTGCGTGCGCAGCTTTTGCTTTACCTATTAAACTGTCTTTATCTCAATCCATGAGTTTTCTTACTTTTACTTTTCTGATTCTCTCCCCCATCCCACTGATGGGGAGTGAGCGAGCAGCTATGTGGTGCTTAGTTGCTGCCTGGGGGTTAAACCATGGCAATGGCAATATTTAGGCAATTAAATTGATTCCCTACATTTTATTTAATTTTTTTTAAATACTCAAAGCTATTTTCTAGAGATGACAGTGTTCATTTTTATGATTAGGGTCCAGTGTCTATTCCAATGTTTTAATCTACTTGACCACAAATGATGATTATTAAGAACTGCCAACGCAGGGAATAAACAAGTCTTCACAGAAGAAAAAATAGGTTTAGTAGTACTTAATACTTCCTCCAATTTGCATTGCTGTCATTCTTTCAAAACCAAAACACCTTATAAAGGTATAAAAAATATTCTCTAAATTTGAGAATTTTAGGGGTGTTACTTGTCCTTCAGAAAATGAGATGAGATTATTTTGAAAGACCACAACAATATTTGGATCAAGTACTTTTTTTATATTTTTGTACTGGTGGTGGGTTGACCTTGGCTGGATACCAGGTGCCACCAAGCCACCCTATCAGTCCCTTTCTCAGCAGGACAGTGGGAGAGAATTAAGATGAAAAACAGCCCACATGGGTCAAAATAAAGGCAGTTTAATTAAGCAAAAGCAAAGGCCAGGTGCATAAGCAAAGGAAAACAAAAGATTTTTTCTCTACTTCCCATCAGCAGGTGATGTCCAGCCACTTCCCAGGAAGCAGGACTTCAGTATGCATAGTGGTTGCTCCAGAAAACAAATGTCATAAAAATGGGTGCCCCCATCCTGTCCTTCTTTCTCTTAGTTTTTATCGCTGAGCTGACATCATATGGTATGGAATATCCCTTTGATCAGTTTGGGTCAATTGTCCTGGATACACACCTTCCCAAGGTCTTGCCCACTCCCAGTCTGGGCATGGAGGAAATGTTGGAGAGACAGCCTTGATGCTGTGTGAGCACTGCTCAGCAGTAGCCAAAACACTGGTGTGTTATCAACACCTTTCTAGCTACCAATACAAAACGCAGCTCTATGTGGGCTGCTGTGGGGAAAACTAGCTCCATCCCAGCCAGACACAATACAAGGCATTTGGGATTTGAAGCCTTTGACACCATCTCCTACAGCATTCTCCTGGAGAAACTGACAGCTCATGGCTTAGGTGTACTCTTTGCTGGCTAAAAAACTGGTTGGATTGTTGGACCCAAAGAGTCATGGTGAACGGAGTTAAATGCTCTTGGTGGCCGGCCACAAGTTGGGACCAGTTCTGTTTAATATCTTTAGCAATGATGCCCATGGAGTAGGAGATGGAGTACACCCCTAGTAAGCTTGTAGATGGCACCAATTTAGGAGGGAGTGTTGATCTGCTCGAGGGCAGGACATCTCTGCAGAGGGATCTGTACAGGCTGAATCAATGGGCTGAGGTCAACTGCATGAGGTTCAACAAGGTCAAATGCCAGGTCCTGCATTTTGGCCACAACAACCCCATGCAACGCTACAGGCTTGGGAAACAGTGGCTGGAAAGCTGCCCCACAGAAAAGGACTTGGGGGTCCTTCCTTCAACTGCTGTGTGAACATGTCTGTCAGGGTGCCCAGTGGCCAAAAAGGCCAACAGCATCCTGGCCTGTATCAGAAATAGTGTGGCCAGCCGGAGTAGGGAAGTGATTGCGCACCTGTACTTGTCACTGATGAGACCATGCCTGGAATACTGTGTTCAGTTTTGGGCCCCTCACTACAAGAAGGACATTGAGTTGCTGGAGTGTGTCCAAAGAAGGGCAACGAAGCTGGTGAAGGGTCTGGAGTACAAGTCTCATGAGGAACGGCTGAGAGAACTGGGTTTGTTCAGTCTGGAGAAGAGGAGGCTGAGGGAGACCTTATTGCTCTCTACAACTAGCTGAAAGGAGGTTGTGGTGAGGTGGGTGTTGATCTCTTCTCCCAAATTGTACAAGGGGAGGTTTAGATTAGATGTTAAGAAAAATTTCTTCACCAAAAGGGTTGTTAAGCATTGGAACAGGCTGCCTGGGGAAGTAGTAGAGTCACCATCCCTGGAGGTATTGAAAAGGCATGTAGATGTGGCACTTAGGGACACGGTTTAGTGGTGGACTTGGTAGTATAGGTTAATGGTTGGACTTGATGATCTTAAAGGTCTTTTCCAACCTAAATTATTCTATTATTCTGTCTTGACATAATAATCTAATATTCTGCTGGCATCAGTACTAGTCACCATATTGTGAGTTGCAAATAAAATTTCAGAAGATTCATCACTAGTGATTCACCAAGATTGCCATGACTTCTTTAGATGCAACAAGGTGCTGAATATTTGGACTGATATAGGGTACTATAGGTAAGTCATGCAGATCTTCATTTTATTTTTTAAAAAGTCCAGGACCTGAGAATGGAGGGAAATTACATATCTGTGTTGCTCATGTTTCAGCTAAGCTAACTGAAGTTTTCTTGGTGAAACCCCAATAAAGGGAATTACATAAGGATGCAATGATTAAGTTGTAGAGGTGTCACTCTTATTTCCAAGGAACACACAGATCTTTGAAAAAACTCTATACTGAAATTCTCTAGTACCTGTGGACCAGATTTTGCCACTTTTGCAGTCAATAGCAAATAGATATCCAGATAGTCCTTATTGAACTAGTAAGATGTGTTGCAGATATAGCTGTATAGTCCTGACCTCTTTTAACAAGTTTTAGTTCATGAGAGTTAACATAAAAAAACACTTTTCTCTTAGCATCTAACTACTTATTCTGACTGACGTTCTTAGAGACTATTTTATGATCTTTGAACCTTCAGTTTATCAGCATTTTTTTTTATAATTTACTGAAATATTTGCTGTCCCTTAAAGAAAATTGTAATTTTTCTTAGCAAAGTGAAGAAGAAATTATGTACAAAAAGCTGATTGGTAGTCTTGATAATCACATTTTATCTTCTTTCCTTAAAACAAAATTATTTTCATATGGATTTGATTTAATTCCATTTATTGATTAGTAATGGAAAATTTTGTTACGGTTAGTTATAATTTATTTCTCACTCCCCTCTTCTTTGTTCCCTCCCTTCTGCTGCCCCTTTCCTTCTTCCTTCCTTTCTTTCTTTCCTCCCTTCCTTCCTTAAAGAGCCATTCTTAAAGATTCTAGTGACATGAAGTTAAGAGCAGAGCTGTGGTTCCTTTACCAGTTTTCCTTTTTATTGGAAATAAAATAAAATTGGCTCTTCTATTGTATTTCTTTCCTTTCTTTTTTTTTTTTTTTTTAGTTAAAGAAAATAATGATCCCAGAATGCCGCTTCATCTATCATGGGGGGATATATGTAATACCATAGACAGCTAATACAGGATGTCAAGGCAACAGGAATAAAAGCAGTAGAAAATTCAATTGAGATTACTTCTGCTTCTTGACACAGAACCCACAGGACAGAACATTCTTTCTACAAATAGCTTGGTGAAGTTAGCTTTCAGTTTTACTGAAAAAGCCTTAACAACACTTTCCATGAAATCTTTAATGTTATTCCTTTTATAGCAGATAAATAGGTATTACATTATCTGCACTACACATGCACTTCACTATATAAATTCAAATCTATGTGTTTTTTCCACATAAATACATACACAAATAAACAGTGAAGATGTAAATGTTCCATTGTGACTGTTTTGTATACTGTCCTCTGTAAACAGTTCAAAAGTAGCACCTTAAAGTTTCAACTCTCCTTCCAGGCATTATTGACATAATGCTCCTCTTTAAATACAATTTTAGAATGTTTTGAAATGTGTAGTATCTCACTACATCTATCTATGTATAAAGAAATATATGCAAGATAAGCGAGCCTATAAAGAGCTGACTAATATTGTCAGAGAAGCACTATCAAATGGTATGAAATATTTATACGAAGTGCTACAGATAGCAAAACAATTTAATCGATTTTATGGATATTTACTACATGTATTTGTGTTACTGTTCCTAGTCTTATAGAAGCTGCTTAGCAAATAGTCTCCCTGAATATTCAAGCCTAAACACAATATCAAAACTTTCATAATTAGAAAAATTCTGCTTTTAAAGCTCTGTGCCTGCCAGGCCTAATGGTTGAGTTTAGATTCCGCTTTGTATACATAAATATATATAAGTATTTAACCTTCTGAAAATGTAGAGCCAGTGTACAGCAACAGTACTGTATTGTGTATTATTTGAGCATTAGAACAGAAAAAAAAAAAAAATTACCAGTGTTGAAATTATAGAGTCCAGAATTTTGAAATAAATCTATCGTCATTTAAATTTCAATAATGCTTTAGCTGTCTTTGAATATAACATTCTTATTCACCAGCATATAATTCTTTATAGGTCTATAATTAATCATGAACTGCTGATGTCAGTTGAAGTGCCACAGAAACAGTTGACACAAAGATTGAGCATGGAATTGACATTGTTGTACTGCTGTAATCTGGTTTCATTCCCAGATTATACATTCACAGAATCATAGATTCTTTTGGCCGGAAGGGACCTTTAAAGGTCATCTAGTCCAACTCCCCTGCAGTGAGCAGTGACATCTTCAACTAGGTCACCTTGCTCAGAGCCCCGGCCAACCTGAGCTGGAATGTTTCCTGGGATGGGGCATCTACCACCTCTCTGGGAAACCTGTGCCAGTGCTTCACCACAATCACAGTGAAAAACTGCTTCCTTAGATCTAGTCAAAATCTGCCTTCTTTTAGTTTAAAACCATTACCCCTTGTCCTATTGCAACAGGCCCTGCTAAAAAGTCTGTCCCCATCTTTCTTATAAGCCCACTTTAAGAACTGTGAGGCTGCAGGAAGGTGTCCCTGAAGTCTTCTCTTCTCCAGGCTGAACAACCCCAACTCTCTCAGCCTGTCCTCAGAGGAGAGGTGTTCCATCCCTCTGATCATTTTTGTGATTTTCATCTGGACCTGCTCCAACAGGTCCATGTCTTTCCTGTACTGAGGGCTCCAGATCTGGATGCAGGACTCCAGGTGGGGTCTCAGCAGAGCAGAGAAGAGGGGCAGGATCACCTCCCTCGACCTGCTGGTCACGCTTCTTTGGATGCAACGCAAGATACAATTGGCCTTCTGGGCTGCAAGTGCAGATTACCAGCTCATGTCCATCTGCTGTGGTTTAGCCCCAGCCAGCAACTAAATGCCATGCAACTGCTCACTCACTCCCCCACGGTGGGATGGGGGAGAGAATCAGAAGACTAAAAGTGAGGAAACTCATGGTTTGAGATAAAGACAGTTTATTAGGGAAAGCAAAAGCCGCACACGCAAGCAGAGCAAAACAAGGAATTCATTCACTGCTCCCCAGGGGCAGGCAGGTGTTCAGCATCTCCAGGGAAACAGGGCTCCATCATGTGTAATGGTTTCTTGGAAAGACAGATGCCATAACTCCAAATGTCCCTCCATCCCCTCCTTCTTCTTCATCCCAGCTTTATATATTGAGCATGACGTCATATGGTGTGGAATACCCCTTTGGCCAGCCTGGGTCAGCTGTCTTGGCTGTGTCCCCTCCTAGCTTCCCATGCACCCCCAACCTTCTTGCTAGCAGGCCAGCACAAGAAGCTGGACTGTCCTTGAATACTTAGCAACAACTCAAAACATCAGCATGTTATCAACATTTTCTCATCCCAAATCCAAAAACAGTCTCACTCTAGCTTCTGTGAAGAAAATTAACTCTACCCTGGCTGAAACCAGGACACCATCTTTTCATCCACCAGTACCCCCAAGTCCTTCTCAGCAGGGCTGCTCTCAATCCCTTCCTCCCAAGGACTGTTATTGATACCAGAGGTTGCCCCAACCCATGTGCAGGACCCTGGACTTGGCCTTGTTGAACCTCATGAGGTTGACACAGGCGCATTCCTCAAGCTTGTCCAGGTCCCTCTGGATGGCATCCTGTCCCTCAGGCGTGTCAACCACATGACTCAACTTGGTATTGTCTGCAAACTTGCTGAGGGTGCACTTGATCCCACTGCCTATATCACTGATGAAGTTATTAAACAGCACTGGTCCTAGTACAGACCCCTGAGAGACACCACTCTCCACCGATCTCCATCTGGATGTTTAGCTGTTGAGTACTACCCTCTGGATGCGACCATCCAATCAACCATCATCTGCTGTACTGGGTTTGCGTAGCAAGGTTTTGGTAGCAGGGTGGGGCTATGGGAGTGGTTTCTGTAAGAAGATGCCAGAAGCTTCCTCTATGTCCAACAGAGCCAGTGCCAAGCAGCTCCAAGACGGACCCACCACTGAGCAAAGTTGAGCCAGTCAACGACGGTGGTAGTGCTTCTGTGATAATGTATTTAAGAAGGGGAAAAATAACCTGCTCAATTGCAGCCGGAGAGAGGATTGACAATATGTGAGAAAAACAACTCTGCAGACACCAAGGTCAGTGAGGAAGAAGGAAGAAGTTCTAGGCTCCCGAGCAGAGATTCCCCTGCAGCCCATAGTGAAGACTGTAGTGAAGCAAGTTGTCGTCCTGCAGCCCATGGAGGACCATGATGGAGCAGGCATCCATCCTGCAGCCCAGGAAGGACCCTACGCCAGAGCAGATGGATGTGCCCCAAAGGAGGCTGTGACCCCATGGAGAGTCCATAGGCAGGACTCTGTGGCCCTGAGGAGAGAAGCCCACTTTGGAGCAGATCTTCTGGTAGGATCTTGGGACCCTGTGGGGCACCCACACTGGAGTAGTTCATTCCTGAATGACTGTACCCCATGGAAAGGAACCAGGCTGGAGAAGTTTGTCAAGAACAGCAGCTTGTGGGAAGTACCCACACTGGAGAAGTTCATGGAGGACTGTCTCCCATTGGTGGGACTCCACACTGAAGCATTGGAAGAGTGTGAGGCGGAACGAGTGGTAGAGACAACATGTGATGAACTGACTGCAACCCCCATTCCCTGTCTCCCTGTGCTGCACAGCAGGAGGATTTAGAGAAGCCAGGAATGAAGTTGTTGAGCCCAGGAAGAAGGGAGGTTTGAGAGTGTTATAAATGATTTAGTCCCAA